>NW_026534348.1:2840673-2916146 GCF_026225885.1 Hylaeus anthracinus | reverse complement strand
TGAAAATCAACATTTAGAAGATCTGACACAGCAAACAGGTGATTTTGAAGATCTTACTCAACAAACATCTGGAAAACTAGAGTTTGGACAAGACTTTCAACATTCATACCAGCCATGGAACCAAGGTGCCAGTCCTCAATATCCAGAAGATTTGACACAACAAACAGATGAATTTAATGATTTTACTCAACAGACTTCTGGAAAGCTTGAATTTGGACAACAATCAGAACATTCCCATCACCCACGCAAACCAAGTACTAGTAATCAACACTCAGACCTGACTCAGCAAACTGATGATTTTGGAGATCTTACTCAACAAACAACTGGAAATTTTGACTTTGAACAAGACTCTCAATATTCATACCAGCCATGGAACCCAAGTACTAGTAATCAACAGTCAGAAGGTCTGACCCAGCAAACAAGTAAATTTAGTGGTGGTACTATAATGAATGGTCAAATTTCAGAAAATAACGTTCAAAATACTAATAAGTTTCCTGATGTGAGTGGTGCAAATGATGTATATGGGCAGCAATATAGCCAACAACATAACCTAGAAATTCCTGAAGAGCCTCAAGTATCTAGTACACCATTTCCTAAACCAGCAGAAAAACCTAAACCAAGGTCAAGATATTCAAGAACTGGATTCGCAAGAAATGTTCAAGATGCACATAATACTAACAGTCAACAAACTTCCAATCCGGATAGTAGTGATACATATGCTGTGAACATAGATAATACTAGAAATCAAAGTAGACATGATCAAAGTACAAACGATTTCATAAATGTGGGTAGTTCCAGACATTTAAGTCAACAAGCTGCAGGTAATGTATTCAGTGTTGATGGAGGAAACATGGATCAAAGTACCTCGTTACACAAGTCCAATGATGCAACTGTAGGGTTACAGTGGCATTATACATATCACCCAAGCGATCAAAGAACATTTGTACAACAAATAGAGCAAAAGGATAAGGAGGATTTACAACAAACATCAAGCAATCTAGACTTCCATCAATCTGATCACAATTTGGATCAACGGGAAACACAAAATACATATACATTTGAAGATGCATATCAACAGTCAACTAATGGAGGTAATGAAGATTTACAATTATCTCAAAAATATCAAGGAGAATCGGAAAGCATGCAACAAAGTCACTTAGAATTTGGCCAACAGACAGTAAGTGAAACTGATAATGAACAAAAATATGTTCAAACCAGTGAGACTGAACATCACTTAGAACCAAGAATTTTGGAAGCTTATGGAGGTGGACCATATGATATATCTCATGATGATGATATATACAGGGGAGTGACAATAAATCCTAGTGCTACACTGCCACCAATTAATAGTGCTGATCCATGGGATATTCGAGAGAAGCCTAGAGTAATGGTAGGAACAGTTAATGAAGCAACACCTACACCAATGCCTGTAGAACCTTTAGATGTAAATAATATAACAACAGAAGCACCATCTTTTTGGTCAAGAGTTGGTAATCGATTAACAAATACTTTTGATAAAGCTAAAGAAAAAGCTAGATCCATCTTTGGATAAATATAACACTAACTAATGTTCATTTGTAATTGACTTTTTCTTAGTAATATAAGGCTTATTGTGTAATATGTATTTATCAGTGTCATATAACATGCTGTCATTTATTTTGATTATTTAATGATTTCGAGAAATTGACATAGTATTATGAAATGGCACTTTTTTAAAATTATTATACATTTTACATTGTTATTTGAATAAAGAAAACATATATTTTCTAAATACCATTTTCCTGTCTATTCCTTATTAAAAATCAAACATATTTTCTTATAAATATAAATAAATTTATACATACTTAAACATTAATTACAATACAATACAAATACAATTAGTGAGATTCCAGAGAATCACAATAGAGGTACTTACTTCAGGTAAACTTTTAAAGTATCTAATGAAACTTTGTTGGACTGAAGCATCTGAAATATTTTTATAGACAATTACTTATAAATAATAGTAGAGTCGAAAATTAATTACAGAATATAACCACTTTGCTAACCCATTTGAAATTGTTGATTTGGTTGTACTGCCATGATTTTATACGAGAAAATGCAATGAAAGTATAATAAAAATTGCAGAACAGTACACAATATCTTAAACCTTTTATGGAAAAGGTGTTAACATTCTTCACATTCAATTCAGTTCAGTTACGTTCAATCACGTTCAATGTTCAATGAATTCCCGCAAAAATGATGTCTTATATCGCAGAATTGGTAAATTATAGACTGCTCAAAAGATAGGTTAAGTGTACATTAATTTGATTGGTGAATTGAAACAGCCAATAGTAGCCATTCACAAACATGAGTACTACGTTTAAATAATATATTTTAATGTTATAAATAAGGCAATGAATCTTATTAATTATGCATTTATGAAAGATAAAAGATTATAAATTAAAAGAATCGATGGCGCCATCTAGCAGAATCTTTTGGAACTATTCGGAACTATTTTCGCTACAAACTTTGACGTTTTGCTTCCGATGGCGCTACCGATACCTTTTGATCAATCGTTCTTAATTTTCCATAACTGCATAATTAATGCGGTTCCTTGCATTATAACATTAAAATACAGTATTAATATGTCGCATTTATAATTGCTATGCAAAGTTGTACTTAATGTCGCAACAATTAACCTTTCTTTATTTAGTGGCGCCATCTAGTAACAACAGTGGGAACTATTTTCACTACAAGCTTGAGCATTTCGCCACCATGATGCCACCGACACTTTTGAATCAATTATTCTTTTTTTTTTACTTAAATGCATAATTAATACGATCCATTGCTTTCTAACACTACAATATAGTGTTAATATATTTCATTTAACATTCGTACGGATAGTTATTTAATTCAGTAATAATTATCGACCTTTAGTTAGTGGCGCCATTAGTATAGTTCAGTCATGGTCTCTATCAATCTCTTCTATATCGTTCACTGAAAAATGAAAATACCGTAAACAACAGTAAACAATTGCTTTAGGGCTGAATCAACCGAAACTGTTTGAAACAACAATGACATAGTGTACAACAGAGAAAATACTCTGTACAATTCTATGACGTATAACTTGTATTTTGACAATGATTATCGCACGTGGTCTCAAATGGTCAAAAAGCTGCTTTCGGCTTATTATACCCCATTATTTTCAAAGGGGTAATTTAAATTTGCTTTTTATATTTATAATATTAATTGAATATTATTGAATTTATAAAGATTTTTTTAATCTTTTCTAACAGCTCATTTATCTATGTTAAATATGAAGAAAGATCATTTGGACGAACGCATTGTTTGGCTAGATATGGAAGTATGTTCATATTAATAATTTAAACTTCCATAATAACTACCATTGTTTAATTATTTTTTTTTATATATTTTAGATGACTGGAATTGATGTAAACACAAATCATATTTTAGAAGTAGCATGCTTGATTACAAATAAAAATTTAGAAGTTGTAAGCACAGATTTAAATATAGTTATTCATCAACCAGATGAAATATTAGAAAATATGACTCAGTGGTGTATAAAAAATCACACGAAAGTAAGCATACTTTTAGATTATATTGAATAAAGTTCTTTTACTGTCTAAAATATTTCAATCTGATGAATTTTCTTCACATTTAGACAGGATTAATTGCTGAATCACGTTTAAGTAAAACTACTGTACAAGATGCTGAACAAATCATACTGGCACATTTAAAGGCACATGTAAGAGAAGGAATATGTCCACTTGCAGGGAGTTCAGTCTATATGGACCGTATGTTTTTATATAAATACATGCCAGATGTTAATAACTATTTACATTATAGACTTATAGATACTTCCACTATCAAAGAATTAATTACGTACGTATTACGCATGTAGATATTAGTTATAAATTCAAATACTTATCAGTTTTCTTAATTTCAGGAGATGGGATTTGAATATACCAAAACTAAAAAAAGATCATGCTCATAGAGCATTGTCAGATATAAAGGAAAGCATACAGGAATTAGAATATTATAAGAAACACCTATTTAATCTATAAAGATTAAATACAAATACCTTTTTAACAAACAATGATAATTGAGTATTTCATGATCATTTTGTGATCTATCTTCCCTTATCCTTATCTTTGGCTTACTTTTACAAAATAAACAGTTTTGTGTACTTGTTACTACATTACATTATAAATAATACAAAGTTAGATATCAGATATTATGTAGTAATAAAGCACAAAAAGAATAAATAAAAATAAAGTAGGTGACCGCAAAAGAATTTTGAAAATTATTAGTATGCAAAATGTAATGTTAACAGTTCCTATTACAAAATTAAGCAAATTCAAGACTTGTTTTTATTTAAAAAAAAGATATATTCAAACAATCTAACGATTGTTAATACAACTGATATTGTTAGGTTATATCAGCTGGTAAATACCTGCCTGTTACACGCATACTCGCGAAGCGACTACTATACTAACCAACTATATAAGTCTCACTCGTTTGTATTAGTTTGTGATGTAATATTGTGAGAAGTTCAACGGAAGGTTTGTGTTTATTACATGTTTAGTTTCAATGGATTATTTCGCATAACTAAAAATTTATGCAGTTATCTAAGAAGTTATTTTACTTTGTTGTACTAATTTTTAGTTTCTATACGCGTATATTTTGTTTGTCGCTATGCTTTCAATTATGCAGTTAAAAACTATAGCTATATATATATATATATATATATATATATATATATATACATATTGATAAGGCAAATTATATTTAAATGTACAGAATGTAATCTTCTTTCCTTTCACGTATTCGCGTAGGTTATACATTCTTATATACTTTATTTCAAACATATGTTAGTACCAATAATATTCATTATACTGTATAATTATTAACTTATTATACTGTTATAATTTTATATTTCATTTGCAGTTAAAACTTTGGTATCACGATGTCGTCTTCACGTACTGGTGGTGTAAGGCCAATATCTATTGCTGGTCGTGTAGGCAGGGAAAGAGAACGTTTGATTGGCATGACAGATGAGGAACGTGCATGGAGAGCACGTTATCTCAAATCTCAAATTCTTGCACCAGAAGAACCGATAGTTCCAGAGGGTTATTACAAAGAGGCTTATAATCCTATAAAAAGATTCTATAGAGCACCTCTGAATGCAGTAGAAAAAACACTAAGTGGATTAGTGGTAAGGAGATGACATTTTTCAGAGATATAGAATGTCACTAATTAATATTGTCAGAAATATGTATGACATGTAAAATTTTGTATTGATATAGGGTCCTACAGCTGCATTTGTTATACGTGGCGTAACAGGAAGACTCTTGATAGGAATCACAGGGATATATTGTGCATGGTATTACTTCAAATATAATACAGCGGTATGTCGACTTAAATGCTTAAATTTACATTAAATACTTTAAATGTAAATATCAAATATATTGTTATAAAATTAATATTTTTTTTAGAAATGGACACGTGTCTCTGGTTGGAGAATAATTAAATCGCGTCCTACTTTGTTTCTAGGAGACAAAGATTTTCCTAATTACGAAGTTAAAAAACCTCAACAGTATGCAACACGAGGCTTCGAAAACTCTCCAATATAGATATTACCAAAGTTGTATGTAGATAATTTTTAAATATAACCAATGTGATTCACTAAAATTATCATCAAAAGATTTTCATTATTTTTAATGATTTACCAAAATTTCTTAAGAGATTATTTTAGTTGGAAATTGGTCACAGTTTTATACATTCTTACTTAATTATATTTATTTGTTTATTCTAAAGATAATGCAGTTATTAGGTGTATATAATTTATTTTAGGAATCCAAATATCTCTCTTTGCCGACCAAATTGATCTTCTTCTTTCAGAGCTTTCATAAGTCCTTCGTTTAATCGCAATCCTATATTTTGCCCCATCTAGTAACATAATTATGCTGTTAGGAATAATACTCTTAACAACCAATATATAACAGCCTTATTACCTGTAACATTTTATTAAAAGTGCCAAGTTGAACGCTGCCATAACCTAATTTGACTATCGAGGAAATTTTACCATTTGGTAATACAGACATAACTATACTACTTGCACTGCATACTTCTTCTTCTAAAGTCGGATCCACTATATAGTTATCACCAATCTGTGGTAAAACATTGAGAACAGATCTATATTATGAAAACAATAACAGATACAATTATATATGTAAGAACAATTCTTAAATTCAATATAACATACCTTACACAGTGTTATAATGACTGGATAATTACTTGTATCTAATTTAATACAATCGTAAACATCATCTGATAATTGAATATCTGGTTCTCCGCCATCAAGTGTTGCAGCTGTAATTTTTGGAATTTCTGTACTATATAAAGCAGCCTTGACTGCTGCTCCTACTGCATCAAACAAATTACCACCACACTGAAGAATCTATATTATATATTAGAATTCTGTTAATAAAAAATATCTGGTCTTAAAATATTCAATTTATAATGCATAACAGGATCTCTATATTAACTTACCAGAACATCAACATAAATTTTCCAACATTTTTTGTGAGGTAAAATACATAATGTTCGTAAATCTAAAGCATTACGAGTTTGGTATGCTATTACAAGGGTGTTACTTATTTCAGTTGCTAGATCATCGCCACCTTTTCCCTCGAATGCTGGGCTTGCATTAGCAGAGCTACAACAAAATGAGAAGTGCAACTACATAGTATACACGCAGCATTATTTGTATTTAACATAAAATTATTTGACTTTGCATACCAATCAACAAAAAATTCTAATTTTCCTTCATTCGGTTTATCAGCATTAGGAATATCAAGTTCTACTTTAACGCCGACGAGTATATCGGTGTTTCCAATACGTAATCTCGCAGATCCATTTGTTTGCAGCATTAATTTGGTTTCGATTTCCAAAGAACGATATTCACATCTCATTCTACCATCATTTCTGTAATCTGCCTGGTGATTAGAAGATTAAATAATTAATTCAAAGAATTTATTTTTCTATGTAACATATCGACGACTTACGTCTACACCATGAAGAATAAAAGTCTTTTCACCGCCGCTTAAACTAATTTCTGCCATTATAAAATGCTTTTGAAACTTGAAGAGAAAATACTACACATAATTCTGTTTCTTGGTTGTTATTGTACGTGTGATGAGGTTAAACTTAACTATGACATAAAAAACGTATATCTATCTCTCTTTTACAACAATTTACAGTAATAATTATATTGAAATTAAAATTATACAAAATATTGAATGTTTTCTGTTATGAATATAACATTAATATAATTACAAGAAAAAGGCGCTTCAACTGACCACGTTTACAACTGCAGTCAAAAATATGATAACACACAGGATAACTATATTTTCTTTTCAAGGAATAGCCGAACTGCGGCGCTAACGTCGCACAAGGCGAAAGTATATTACTGTTTATTAATATTTAATTGTAAATGAGTAATTGTCAGCTAACGATGCTTTTTATTTTTACCATTAAAAAGTATCGAGGGAAGTTTGTGTTCGAAACAACTTCCAGTGAGGCAATTATTCCATGATCTTCAATTATATGCAAAATTAATTTCTGATAATAGTTACATTAATTATTAGCAATAATTATTGTTTAAACAATATGACTTTGCTGTAATATTAATGTTTCATGAATTCTTATTCACCCTTCCCCATCTTCTGGGTTTTCGAGGGGGGAGGATTCATTTTTCGTAGATCCTTTGATCGATATGGATCTCGTTTTCTTGTCTAATATTAATGTTTTTTTGACGTTCATAACTATTTTTTTGAATTCGTAGCTCATGGGACCTTTAATTACAATTACACTAATATCAATCTTTGCGCAATACATTCTTTATCGCGTCCTTCGCTTTCTGTACACCAAGACGAAACTGTCCGTATTCTGGTCGAATCCTCATTCCACGATAATAATATACAAGACTCATTTCAAAGTCACCGAGATGATACAAAGCCTCAGCTTTACAATACATCGTCTTGGCCATGCTGGCGTTCTTCATCTTATGTTGCAGCGCACTTTCAGCATCCTGTAACGCTTTCCGCGGCTCTCCCAATAAAAGGTGGCACTTACTTCGTGCTATTAACGCATTCTTATCGTTTGGTTCCAGATCCAGCGCCTGGTAAAGAAGAAACAGAGTTAATTATGCAATGTAATTATGCTCCTTGTAACATACACGTCGCGTACAAAGTCCTACAGGCTGTTTTCTTTAGATACTAATGAAGATATCGATTTCGTTGTTGCTACAGATAAATAATACAGTGGATGTAATGTTTTAGGACGCACAATAGGAAGCAGTTCCAATGAAATTAGAAGAATACAAAGTCTGATAGGCGTTATGAGGCACTGCAAGGGAGAAGATGGATCAAAATTGCGAACATCCTACACTATACTAAGGACATGAACCTTATTAATACAATTCATAGCGACTGTAATGTCGCCAATGCGCATCTCGCGCAATCCCAAAGCCAGCATAGCGCTTGGCTCGGTATCTTCGGGCAACTGTAAATTCCGATCCTGTTTCTGTTTCATTTTCAACGACAATTTAATGTCTCTGGTGCCCATGTTCACCGCCGCAGCCCTGTCCTTATCGGTGTACACCTCCTCCTGACGTCGAACACCATTGTCGTAACGTCGTTTCTTCTTCTTTTTCTTCTGGATGTTCATCTCCGACTCGATGGACGATTTCTCGGGCTTGTCCTTCTGCTGCTTTTTGTTACTCTTCCTCTTCTTCGGCTCGTGGCTGACGCGACTCTCCTTATCGGCGTCCTCGGAGGACTCCACCGCGAGACAGGTGCCTAGGGATGATGAATTTTTATTCAAGCTCTCCAGTTCTTCGGATTGCTTCGAATTCGAGACGCTCTCGATCGGAGATCGCACGTAGCTTTGTAATAGATCATGGTGGTGCAGGCTTGGGTTCAGAATGTCCATAATCTTTGAGTCGATGGCGTCCGACGTAGGCGTCGATTCGGTTGGAACTTCTTCGCCCATTCTTCTAGTTATATATAATGTAATTCTTCTATGTTAATATGATATTTATAATTTTAAATTTATAATTTTTTAAATTTATTTTGTCTTAGTCGAGGAGTTTTAGAAAATGACTGGTACCCTTTCGGACTTGTAACTTTGTGAAGGTGGGAGACGAAAGTACTTGCAGCGTTTCATTCACAAGACTGCCTTGGAACACAAGGCGCTTCCGTATATCTTGCGTGTGGGGCAGACGTGTGGTTATCGACACCTTCGCCGACGGCTTGTTTCCTTAGAAACAGTCAACAATGCGGGCAATTTTCGGCACACGAAAATCTTTGATCGTACGTATGCAAAGAGATTCTAAGTGCTCGGTATTCATGTCTATTTTAGGATTAGAAGAAAGGATAGTATTTTCGCTCCATCAATTTTGTATTTCTTCTCGAAATATTGAATAGGTTTAAGTTGTATAGTAGTAATTAATAATTTAATTAATAACAGCTTTAACAAATTTTTAAAAATTATTATTAATTAAAGGACAATCATGTCGTAAGCAGGATTATTCCACCTACTGTTATTAATTTCCTATTAATTTTCCAAAGAGCCGTTGGGTTTTGTTTTTTTCTCGAAAAAACATAAAAATTGACTATCCTTTTGAATTATCTCAAAATCTGAAACATGTTCTTGCGGTGAGCGGTTAATTTCACTAGTAGATACATCTATTTATAACAGTGTAACACGCAACACTGTGGTCACGATATCTTCTATGTATATACTACAGAGTATGTTTACAATGTTTGGTCAAACTTTTACTATCACGACATATCTAATTATTTAATATTCAATTTTAGTTTTAACAATTAATTTCGTTTTTAAACAATTCATGATAACGTGCTTGACACGAAAAGTGAAGAACTACCGTTTTCTACTTTTCTAAATTGCTACCAATACTACGAACATTTTCTTCAAATTACAAAACTTACTTGATCAAATAGACGCATCGCTTTGTGGTAATGCCCATTTTTTACGTGAACCGTCGCCTCGTTTACTAACAACTTCTTTTCAGAGAAACATTTCGTTTGAGATTTAGTTTTACGATTATTTACCATACTGCTTCAAAGCCTGCAATATGTTTTGTAAAAAAATTTAATTACTTACGCTCGATGTTTTAATAAATAATTTTAGCTCTGTCGAATGGTGTTCATATAGCATTTTTTTTGTTAACGTGAATCATTGAATATTTCACTCACCCATGTGCCATAATTTTCGCATAAAAATATAACTGTTCATTCGTCAATAATTACTTTTCGAACGTATAACACAATTTTATACTCGATCATTTCGAAGATTACGCGGGGGAATCACCCTTTCATCAGCTGCTATAACTTTCTTCTGCTATCAGTAGGTTTTAAGTTACGACCAGAACTTTTCTGTGTCCTGTCCCCCTACTCTAGGTAATCAGGACTAATCAATATGAAAGTAGTAACAAAGATAACGACATTCTTTCATGACATCTTCGTCCCTCCCTCCAATAGAAATACCTATAAACGATCGAGGAACATTCTTTCGAGATCGTATGAAACGCAACGAAATTAATAGTGTTATCTAGGAATTGTTAAATTAAATATAATTGGTGTAGTTAACGAATAATTATTATTAATCAGTCTATTAATCTACAACAATTATATTTAAAAATATATATTAAGCTAATTATATTTGCATTAAAAAATATTTGTGGCTGTATCAATATTTGAAACATTTCAAATTTTTTTTTTTATAACACATATGTTTGAGGTATACTTAAATTTGGTTACATAAATATGAACATTCTAAAATATTACCTATGCTAATTGAATACATATTGAATAAAATGTAACTATCTTTTCCTTACCAATATGCAGACTGTATATTTCTAAGATAAATAATTACTTTATTTACATTTAATTACATGTTATATATATATCACTGTTATAACTCTATTTGCTGCTATTTCTTAACTGAACGCAGCAAAACTGGATTACTGTGGTGGCTTCCAAGCTTCAATTTTTGGTGGGGTAGTACTATAAGGCATGTAAGCTTTATCAGTACCAGACAAGTTTACTTTATGCTCTGCCATCCATTTATATTTGGGTCGTGTTGGGTCCTTGTGAGGAACTAAATCTGTTTTGTAATGCATCCAACCAAACCATTCTACCGGAATTTGAGAACCATCATAATCCATGCCATATTGATCAGAGTATACCACCCATCTATTAGTACCTGTTAAGCAATATTATATATTAATAAAGTGGCGTTAATCATTTTTAATTCTCCAGCTTACCATAGAAATATCGATTATTTTCGTAATACTTGTTTCCGTATTTATCTACACCTACTAAGGTTCCACTTTTCAATGCGTCCATTCTGAAATATATGAAATGTAAAAAGATAGTGTAATGACAAATCAAAATGCTTTCATGTTTTTGTATTGCAAAATGAATTGTAATTAATAATTACTAATCTATTATTATCTATTGTCAGCGTAATAATGCAAAGTTAGACGATAGATGACTTTTACAAAGAATATCGTTACTAATTCAATTCGATAAGTATTTAGTACTATAATAACCTGTAGATAGTGCGTATGGAGTTGAAAATACCACCATTGTCCTTTATTATTTGAAAGAACCTGACGAGTTTATCTAACCCCAAACTCTTCGCCATGTTTGTTTCTGAACTATCACCACGGAGTAGTTTACAGTATCACAGAGGCGAAACTCTTGTCGGAATCTTTGACGTTCCTGTCAGCGGATTAAATCTAATTAAATCGATGATCTAAGTGCAATTCAGTGTAATTTTTAGCAAATATGCAAATAATCTATGTTATATTTCTATTTGTATATGCATATCCACGGACATTGTTCGTGTGCATATCACATATTGTAAATGCACCTTAGTCTGCGAAGCGCCTTAAAGTTGCTGCATTTTTCTGCGCGCGAAAATTCAAATAGGTCGATTTCAGCGCAAACATACTTCTACAATATTCACTTAAAATCGAAAGGAAATCACACTCTTTCTCTGTTTTAATAATTAATAATAGTTTAAATGTTGTATTTAACAGTTATACACTGTATGTATGCAGTAATTTTATAGCAACATATTTCGAATAATTTATTAATTTTAATCAACATAATGACACAAACAATTCTCAAATATATAAATGATAAATACAATGTCATACGATAAAGCAAAGAGAACGTATACTGTACGTTTTTATGT
The DNA here is from genome assembly GCF_026225885.1 of Hylaeus anthracinus. Lineage (NCBI taxonomy): Eukaryota > Metazoa > Arthropoda > Insecta > Hymenoptera > Colletidae > Hylaeus > Hylaeus anthracinus. The sequence continues at coordinate 2,903,858 of NW_026534348.1, read as the reverse complement.
TTATGATGCTTGTTCATAGTTATGTTGTTTAATATGAAGTATCGAGAGGACTTGACAAGAAATTATACGATCGCAAAAAAATTTATGCATCATCGTATGCGATTATCGGTTTCGACGCGTCTACGGGTCAAGGTTTCGTAATTATACTTTCGTAATTATATCGATCGAGAGATCATTGAATCGAATTGAATGGTATATTAGCAATCTACGTTCAAAGTTGTATAAAAGGAACGTCTTTATTTCTATTTCAATTTTAGTCATTTCGTGTAAATGATTTAAAACTAATGTCTCAAAAATGAACAATCTCGCTTTGCTGAGATTCAAACGTAGTCACGAAATTAACATAATCAATTTGGTAGTAAAATGACGCGAGAAAAAAAACCTGGGAAATATAACGTGAACGGAACGTCTTTACTTCGACTAGCTCCACGTTAAAATCATTTAATTTCAATAATTTATCGTTTGTCACGACTTTAGACGAATTTGCGCATTTTGCAAACTCTTACACGTTTTGTAAATTCTCTTCTGGCACGCGGGATAAGGAGAAAGTCTTTCTAAATAAAAAAATAAAAAAGGACATCGTTAGCAAACTCTCTAGAATGGAAATACCTGTTCTAACGACGAAAAAGTGAATCTCAAGTTCAAGGGTGATTAGCGTATCGATTGAAACCCGAACGTGCTGAAAATTAATTTTTAGTTGCGTGAAAGTCTCTACCCGTGAAAGAGTCTGAAAAAGGAAACGTGCTTCCTCGCAAATGAAACAAGAGAACGTTATGATCACGAGCTGCCTGTAACTGTAATAAATTATTATGTATTTAGTACAGCAACATGGGTTGATTTTCCTTCGCTTATTTGTTCTCGCTTTGAGGTGATTAAGCAGAAGGAAAAAATTTATTTACGATAGTAGATTTTATGTAGAAAGTAAAAGGAATGGTACTTAGATTCTACATAAAATTCTATGATATTAAATATGTTTACTTTCGATTATCTTGTAAATATTATCTAATAGATATTGTCTGTACACAAGTACCATGATGTTATCGCTCGATAAACTTGTATTTTTCACTTTGTTTATGATTTTTCCTTGTTTTTTTTTTTTTTTGTTAAAGTTACGTATCCCAACTTCTTCTTCTTTCTTTCTTTTTTTTTTTTCCAACTATGTTCACTTACGAAATTTCAATCTTGGCCAAGTTCACAATATTACATTGTTTTCTAAATTGAAAGTTGTATAAAAAATTCGAAAGGAAAAAAGAAACGTACTAATCGCAGGAGATTGAAACAGAACAGAAAACTTCGATATGCAAACGTCGACGATACAAAAATCACGATCCAGAGGTAAAGAAACCAACGGACGAAAGAAATCTCAACGCGCCAGCAGCTTCGAGGAAGATAAACACGAGGATGTAAAAGACGAGGTGTCAAAGGAATCTTTAAAAAGTAAGAAAAAATCGAAGGATGGACGAAAGATGTTCGTCTCCAGCCTGGATCCTTACGATGTGCCTTTGCAATGGTGGGAAACAGATCATGTGAAATATGCGTAAGTTGGAGCTTTCATCGATTATATACTTTTTCAAAAATAAACAAAATGTTAAAGCATTTTATTAGGAATTATGGGACTATATATATACATGATATATATATATATATGATTATAACACATATATATAGTACATGATTAGTAACAGTTTCATGAGATTTATAATGCGTGATTAGAGTGGAATAATGCTTACAATTATTGCATCCTTTAGAAATCGTAGCGTAAGTTTCAACGTCGTCGTGTTTGCAGACGACTCTAGATTGGTTGACACGCGTAAAATACTGGCTATCGATTTCTACAGTCTAACGAAGTGACAATGTATTTGATGTATCTTACAGAATCACTTATCCACCAGTGAAATCGCGATTAGAGAAAGTAATGGGTACCCCGATTGTGCGACTCACCGATCGTAAGTACATGGAACAACTGTCTTTCAACATCATCAAAGATCACGAAGAGCAGCAGAAAATTCGCATCGAGGGGAGAAAGTTGTCGCCACCCTCGATTATATCTGAATTAATGAAGATTTCTTATAAAGCGCTCTCTGATATGATACGACAGAAGAATTACACTAAACTGAAACTTTATATTTAAACAGATGGTATAAGTATTGAATGCGCCCCATATAAACAGAAAAAAATTAATTATCACGTTGAAAGACTTTCGTTCGAAGTAAGCTTTATTGTTTAAACGATTTACCATACTTTTCTATACATCTACTGCTATATCGAGAAAAAAATAACACTGCGTCATGTTTTTGTAAACAGTCGAAGGTCAGGACGGAATTACTATGTTTAAACACTAAGCTTATATATTATCTAACACGAAATAACGATGCGAGCACTAATATTGTCTAAAATAAGTAACGATTCAAGGAACAGTACGTTTCTACGCTACTGGGAGAATACGAATTCATTAACAGAAGACTGATACTAATCGTTTAACGTCTAAAAGTCGTGAATCAGCGCAGGCGAGTTATAAAATATATTTATTTAAAGGACTTTTAACTTTATCGCTGTCATAATTAAACTGGTCTTCGATTAGTACTATTTATTTATGGAAAATAGTATTATAGCACTTATGCTGTTAAATTTTTCGATCTATCATAGAATGTCCCCGATATTTTGGCGTTCAAAGTGTAAAATTAGCGGTTAATTAACACGTTGATCGCCATGTCACCCATATATGGGCGACAGTGTTTTTCACTCAAGAACTAGAAAGATTAATTCTGAAAGTTAGACGTCACAGGAGATGAATCTAAAATGAAATTCATGAGTTTTGATGTGGTTACAAAACTAAATACCACGATAAATATTTCATTACCTAGACTCTGATAGTCTAAATAATATTTAATCTTAGCAGAAATTTTCAAGAATGTTCGTTTGGCAGTCAACGTGTTAATAAACAATTCTGGCAGTGGAAAGCTTCGTGCCTCGGTCTCGTTCACTCTTGCATTCTCATTTCTTTTTATGCGCATAGTCTTTGAAGGAACTTAGTTTTTGAAGAAGCGCTGACAGTATAGCGCTCTTTGACTTTTTACTAACGCGGGAATGATCATTTTCAATGATGATCTTCTGAGAATATGGAACTTCGACATATATACTGTCGTCCCCGCTGTGTTCGAACGACTCCGAAAGATCTGTAAAAATGATTAAACATTGAGTACAGTCTCCGTGCGCATAAATAAATACCATAATAAACGTACGAAATAATCGTTGGGAAATGTTTACGATAAATGGGACCGTTTTCTACACTAATACAGACTTATTAAAAAACAAAATGGAGCTGTTGATCTCACCCAATATTTCCTGGTTCCATGAAACACTGTCACCCCATGCTTCGAGTAATCTCACAGGGATTTTGATTCTAGGTTTCGGGAGATGCGCGTATTCGTGATCCGACCAACCGAGGGCACTTAGATGTTGACTAAAAATTGTTTGTTCTTTAAATAATTAACACAGAGTACATTAACCATTTAATGTTAATTAGCTAGAAGGAATGTGAAACTAAAATTCTCGCGCCCCTTTGAATTCCGTTTATACGTGTATACAGGGTGTCCCAAAAATGTTGGAGGTCCTTGAAAGGGGTGGTTCGGGGGGTGATTTGAAACAACTTTTTCCTTAGCGAAAATGTTGTCCGAGGCTTCGTTATGGAGATATCAACAAAAAACCCCGACCAATCAGAGCGCGAGTATACCGGTGGAGCGGCCGCGATAGCGTATGAGCGAAGCCGCCTAGCGCGTACCCTACGCTCCAACAGTATACGCGCGCTCTGATTGGTCAGTGTTTTCCGTTAATATCTCTTCAACGAAGCCTCGGACAACAATTTCGCTAAGGAAAAAGTTGTTTCGAATCACCCCCTGAACCACACTTTTCAAGGACCCCCAAAATTTTTTGGACACCCTGTATAAGTCGATATATCGATTCAGTTAGACGAGAGTTTGAATTGTCATAAAATTTACGCGTACTTGTGAAGCTCGCCGAGATCGTGTTTCGTAGGAGCCTTTATCGGCGATTCCACTATCGTAGGCACTGGGTAGTAATGCAAATGGTAATGCTGTATATGAGTGGGCTTTTTTTTCATTTCTTTCTTGTCCTTCAACGATTGCAAGAAGTTCATTATCACTTTCTTTGGACTGAAATACAAATTTCGGATATTTAATACATTTAATTAACTACGCAATTAATATATGCAATCGTAACGATAACTCGGAGGAATATATTAGGTTGACCCAAAAGTTTCTTTCGTTTTATTAATAAGTAATGCATACGCAAATGTTTTATGTCAAATGTTAAATTAATGAATTGTATACGATTGCATTACTGTTACAACATCAACATCTAAGAAATTAGATTGTCTATTTATATAAACACTACCGCACAAAATAATTGAGTGCAAATTACGAAAGAAACTTTTGGGACAACCTAATACATATATATGTATTGATATATACATATACGATTTATATATATTGATGTATATATATATACAATATATGATATATGATATGATATTGATAATTGATATATATATATATATATATATATATCAATTAAATCGAAGATAATTCTTGTCTTCAATCGAAAATATAAGATTCACTTACTACGAGAAAAAGAATCCCTCGGACGAGCTAACCGACAGTATTATTAAAAGTAACGTAAACTGAAAATCATAGAAAATAATGTATAATTCTGTTAAAAATTAAAATGTAATACACTTTTCGATGCATAAATGACGAAACAGTGATTTCCGAAACTACTAGGAATTTTATAATAATATAAAAATCACACACTGGATAACGAAATTGAAAGAAAAACAAATATCTCCGCTCTTCCTCTTGTTTTTATACGATTATCACTGTTCCAATATTTATAAATACTCGAAGCACATCGTTAAGTATGGATCACGATTTACTTGTAAAAACAATTCCGTCTTCATGGTGGCGTTTATAGTCGCAGCAGGCGCCAATAGTTTCCTAGGTGATTCGCGAAGGAAACTAAGTATTCCGAGGAAACAGGATCCCCTTATATCCATCCGATTACTCTCTTTTTCCTCTGGGCACCCAGGTCCCTAGTTTTGTTGCATTCGCTTCGTTCCGTATTACGTTTCTTGTCATTGCTCACGAAACTCAAGCGCGCAGAAGCATTTCAAACTAGTTTCCGTTACTTTCGACTTCGAGGACCATTTTTTCACGAATGGCAAAATAATCGACTCGACAATATTTACGCGCAAACTTTAACAAGTTACATCAGTGTAAATAAATATATCCATACTTTTCTTTTTTTTTATATACATACATATATACAGGGTGTCCAAAAAATGTTGGAGGTCCTTGAAAGAGGTGATGCAGGAGGTGATTTGAAACAACTTTTTCCTTAGCGAAAATGTTGTCCGAGGCTTCGTTATGGAGATATCAACAAAAAACCCCGACCAATCAGAGCGCGAGTATACCGGTGGAGCGGCCGCGGTATCGAAGGCTACGAGCTAAGCGGCCGCGCTTGTACGCGAACAAGTGACTCGACGTGCATCGAAGGGCATTGGACGCGGCCGCTCAGCGCGTAGCCTTCGCTACCGCGGCCGCTCCAACGGTATCCGCGCGCTCTGATTGGTCAGTGTTTTCCGTTGATATCTCCATAACGAAGCCTCGGACAACATTTTCGCTAAGGAAAAAGTTGTTTCAAATCACCTCCCGAACCACCCCTTCAATGTGTTATAACATTTCTGGGACACTTTGTATATATATTCAATAATACAACTTTCCTCTTGTACATTTTCTCCAGTCGCTGACCTTAACAGAATCATTCTGGTTTGTTTTTGATGACCGATCTTCTACACCAGCCGAAGAAAGTGAAATATAAACCTGATTTAGAGGAACAGCTTTTAATATCGATATACGCATGTTTATGTATAAAATAGTCTATTAGCGTCAATCATCTAGCGATTCTTCCCGTTAATCCTTGTTTTCGTTCGCTCTCGCTTCCGCGGCTCTTGATTCAAATAATAAACGAAATAAAGGATGAAAACAAGTAACGCTGAAGTGGAAACTGCCTTTAACTCGCATAGCCTAGATTGGCGAGAAGAGATTAAGCATGATCGTATTACGAAGTTACCGACTCCGTCGATCAACGCAGACAAATCACTGATCAATTTCCAAAAAAAAAAAACTATGTAAAATTGTAATTTTAAAACCTTTTTTTTATAAACAATGACATTCTACATATTTCTCGAAAATCTCTAGAATAGATAGAGTACAAAAAAGTCATAGGTATTTATGTAAGTTGCGAAATTAACATGAAAAAAAACAATTAATCGATAGAAATATTGAAGCAATAAGTATTCGCACAACTGTTTAATTTTTAAAACTTCGTTAAATAAAAAAGAAATTTACATTAATTTACAAGTATATAATACTTCCCTTCTTTTTGATTTTGTAATTATTATAACTCTTCTAAGCTCTTAAATTAACTAAATTATTAGTTGTACGAAGTGGGATCTTTTTCCATTCCTCTGTTAGAAGTAGTAAAGTAGTTTACTGGAAATTTGATGTTTTCTAATTCGTACGGAGCAATAAACTAATATGTTTACGTAACAAACTCTACTGTAAATGGTTTGTCATAAGAATCGTACAAATACTTATTGCTACTATAGTTTTACCCACTTTTTGCATTTTATTTCTTAATTTTAGAAATTCTATTAATTAGTAAATATTGTTTGGACTATATCTATCTTAGAGACTTCCGAGAATATTTAAAACGTCATTGATTATAAAAAAAGAAATTAGGAAGCTACAATTTCACAAAGTTTTTTGGGAAATTGATCGGTGTACGAATACATTCTACACTCACTGTATATGTCGTCCATAGATGTACGATAAAACGCGTCGAAGGCACGTAATTCTACGAAACCCAATATCTTAGAAACTGTTTCATCCATTCAAACTGGAACGGAGATCCTCTAAACTTTTCCGTGGATGGAATAGGTCCTAACTTGAAACATTTTTAATGGAGATCTTTATAAAGAAAATTCTATTTTTGAATTCATCGCGATCTCCTAATCATTTTGAATTATTTACCAGATAACTGAATTTAGAAGATAACAACGGTGAAAATAAAACGAGTACACAAAGCAAATTAGGTTCAAACGCGATAAACTCGGGTCACGAATAAGTAAATTGTCGCTGTGCGTTATTTCGTGGCACGATCATCGATACGTATTCAAATCCTACAGACGTACCTAAGTTTACTTGCCAACAAATTGCCTCCATCTCACTTACGTTGTATTATCTACAAGAAAATAACGCGTACACCTATGTAATTTAACATTGTTAATTAAAAGATTTTCGTTTACATTTACCATTGATAAGAATGCATAGAAACGCTAGGGATTAAGGGTGGGCTTGGGGAGGGGGCTATCAACTCGTTTATTTTTAATAGTAATAATTAGACTGCGGATCTTCATGGATTTATATGCAAAAAAATTAATATGCAAAAAAATATAAAAAATATTGAAAGTAAAGTTCACGTTGCAATATTTGCAGAATAAAATAAATTCCTATATAGGTTCAATTCGTTGTAGGCACGTTCGCGAAGATTTTATTTTGCATAAAGATCCGCGGTCTAGTAACAATACTCATAGAAAATTCATCTCTGAATTTTAAAAGAAAATAAACGTCTCGATTGCGCTGTAACTAAGATAGATTTACACCTGCGTCGCGCGAGGAAGCAATCCAATAAAATTGCCCGTCCGAAAGAAAGAGAAAAGAAGGACAGGACATCTTTCTGAAATTGAAATTTTTAAGACTTCATAATTTTAAGACTCTTCTCTGAAACTTTCTCACTGTCTTACCAGAGAAAGCTTCGCGATACGAAGGGTACGCTTCGCGTATATCGCCACGATGTTACTAAACCGGTTCTACTTTTGATTCTTCGTGTAATGTGTTTTGCTGGTCCCATCATATTGGAACATTGGCATCGTGTTTGTTACTTTTAATCTAGAAATTATGGGAAATCCGGTTTCTCTTTCCATAGTGCCGACTATTGGCAGCTATCCATAAAGTTGTGCGTGTAATCGAAAGTCGCATCGAGCATGATATTTAAGAATTATTCATTTGGTGATTTGAATTGAATTTAACGAAATGAAATACTACAACTTCCGTGGTGTGTTACCATGAGAGAATCTGATATTTGTATTTTCTATTAAGGGGGTATCCTGAGTTAGGAGGACTAAAAAAAGCGGTCTTTCGTGAATTTTTTTCGGATGGAAAAAAAAATAATTAATTCTCTCGAACTTTTTATCCTATTTCCATACATATTTGAGTAGTATGTAGAAATCGTTTCAACAAGAAATATTCAAATTGAGTCGACTGCGACGCACGTTTCTAGGCCACCTCACAATTTAAACCTCCAATCGGCGAGAAAGGTGCAGGTCGTAATTTTGATTTGACACAAAAAAAAACCAAAAGAAATTTTCATTTTCATACGATTTTCTACTATGCGACCTAAGAAAAACCCGCAAAAATGGCGAAATGTGAAATTACTGCAAGTTTGAGAAAAGGAACGAGTTCTTTGAGTGAAAAAAAAATCACTTTAATTTGATAAAAAAGATGGTTTAAAATTTTTTTCTGTGCGAATTTTCTTAATTCACATAGAAGAAAAATGTACGAAAATGAAAATTTCTTTTGGTTCTTTTTGTGCCAAACCAAAATTACGACCTGGCATCTTTCCCGCCGATAGGAGGTTTTAATTGTGGGGTGCTCTACAAACGTGCGTCGCAGTCGACTCAATTTGAATATTTCTTGTTGAAACGATTTCTACAGACTACTCAAACATGTATGGAAATAGGATAAAAAGTTCGATAGAATTAATTACTTTTTTTCCATCCGAAAAAAATTCACGAAAAACCGCTTTTTTTAGTCCTCCTAATTCAGGATAACCCCTTAGAAAGGGTGCCAATCGCTGACATAACTGCGTACGATAAGTAAATTTAGACGCGAAAAGTACCGTCACCTTTCCTAAAAATTTCTACGAAAACTACCGACTACCAAAGCAGTTGTAATAATGTTTAAACGTAAAAGAAAAAGGTGGTAAAGTGTGCGCGCATTTAAATTCGTTGATTTCTAAATAATTCGAGCAGATGGCGCGTCCGATCGGCACATCCGTTAGCAAAGCGCTCGCGAAATCTCACATTGTTATACATTTTTCAGCAAGTTCAATCCCGAAAAGTGGGAGAGTGTAGCGAGGATACTTTTTCGTTGAAATACTCGTAAGATTAACACGGTGCGTCGCGATAATTAATATTAATTAACGTTAAACGAAGTGCGAAGCTCTTTGTACGTGACATTCGAAGTGCGTAATATGTCGTGTGCTTCCAAATTTCCTCTCTTATTCTTAGGAAAATTGCATTCCCGTGTAAAATAGTAATAATTAGTTAACAAGTCGTTGGATGAGAAAGGGGCCGTTCTATTTTCTGTTAGCAGTGATCAGAATTAATTAGAAGTGTGTTGTTTAAATAGTAACGTTCAATTAGCGAAATATTTGACGTGCAGCACGAGTCGATATGTCGATGAATATGAGACGCACCTAATGCACCTTATCACATTCGGTGAGTAGTGCATGTGCGTGTGTAATAAACAATGCGTAGTTCGATGGATGTTACGAATTGTTATAAGATGTACGATTTTTTTGTCGTTGTAAAAATCGATGATCGTCGTAACGTTACCTTAAATGCGAGTAAATAATAATTTATTTTGATCGTACATACGAATTATATGCTGACGTGCGAGAACGTGTATGTCCATACATCTCTATACGTGCATGTGTTTACGTGTAGTTATATACGTTCTCACGCATACTTTTGTTTTTTCTACTTAACTTAACGATTTTCTGTGCATCTTTTGTTTGAAAAAATACAGCGAATTATCATCGTGTATCGTACCTATGATTTTTCTGTATATCGTATCCCTAACGTCGTAATTTACGAAACTGAAAGCATTATACCAATAAATATACCAAAATATACCAATGATAACCTCATGTGTTTAAAAATGTCGTAGTTATTTATTTGTGCAAAACACTTGTGATGTAATCATACTTTGTAGTCATCAAGCAAATGAATGCAAAGTGTCGTCAAGTATGTATCATTCGTGTAATCTTTAATTTTATCGTAATATGTATTTTGCATTGTTTTCAATGTTTTTATTAAGATTTTAATAAATTCGTCAGTGTATAATGGAGTAGAGAGAATACTATGATTGAATGTGTTTTGTTATAATAGTAAATCAAAGCAAGGGCATTATAAACAAAACAATTCTGATCTAGAATTATCACATTATTAAAAGTAAACATGGAACTACATAATATTTTTTTTATGTGGCATTTATGTAGTTGCATCAGCAGTTGATATCATTAAGTCTATACAGTTATTAATAGAACTACATAATTTCTTATATTTAAATTCTGATTTTGTTTTAGATCTTAACCAGAGTATGCACCAGCCTTTATGGAATATCATTGCTGCCTTTGTGTTCATAAATGCTAAAAGATGCCAGCAAAACAGAGGAAAATAGCTATTATGGGTTACAGATCCGTAGGTAATGAAATATGACGATTAATCTGTTTGATAAATAAATGAATTTTCACATAATGTTCATATCTATCATGTGTTTCGTTAATTTTAATAGGCAAGTCATCACTGAGCATACAGTTCGTCGAGGGACAATTTGTGGATTCATATGACCCTACTATAGAAAATAGTAAGAAGTACCTGTATCGTCTTACACGCTACTTCAAAGATTTCTAATGACACTGTTAGTAGTATTTTCTGCACATTCTGTTCATAATTCATGCTGTAAACAAGCAATAGATTCATGAAAATTTATTATTTAATGGACAGGTATTTTATAAGATGTACTATATCTAACGAATACGAAAGTTCTTGAACCAAAAATAAAAATTAAAGATAATTAAAGTAATTTTATTTTTGGTTCAAAAGAAATTTGATTTGTAATGAATATAAGACATCATATAATTTGAGTAACAAAAATCAAAAATCAAAAATTGAAAACATACTTGATATTCGTTACAAGTTTGTCCATGTTAATAATATATAATAGAATTAATTTTCTTTGTTATTCAAAATTTCCTTTACAGAAGAAGTTGACAGTACTATTTTAATTTATGATTTTATAGTAAATAAAAGCAGTTATTATGAAATAATCAAAAATCCTTCTTACTCTAACAAATGTTATTCATTGTGAAATAAATGATGTCTTTGAAGTTATAAGCAAAAAAAAAGTTTCAATAGTTGTATTTCTATAAAACTACAGTTAGAATTACTTTGTCTGATAATGTCAAATGTGTTATTTTTTGTATTAAAATTCCATAACGTCTTGAAGTTAAGAAACTGTTACGAAGCGGAAACTTCCCGTTTTCCCCGCTTGTTATTTCCATCGTTACACATTTCTATTGTTTCGCAATACTTTGTTTTTCTTTTATTTCATGTTATAGTAGAAATTAATATAAGATACGAGAGTGTACTGTAGTATTAATCTGTTCTCTTGTACCGTAATTGAATATAATGTATACTCATGTATAAAAGTAGGGAACATTTCGGAAATACCTGTAATTATATTTTTTTTAACCAACATTTTTCTATTAATTTCTTTCTTTATGTAAAAGGAACAGTTAATTGTAAAAACTATTTTAATCGTTTGGATTAATTCAAATTATCTCAAGCTTGTAGTTTTTCCAAAAGTTACTATTAACAAATTATACAAACTGTTTTCACTTCAGCATGTATGCATTGTTAGCGATATGCATGATTTTAACCACTAGTACTCGTGTTCTATATGAAGCTGAGGTATTTTTTGTTATGATGTGCATTGTAATTGAATGCAATTAATGTGGTAGTATCCTACATTTTATTGTTATGCTTTCCCTCATGTATAATTTCTTTTAATTAAAATATTAAGAGAACAGTATATTAATGCTCTTTGTGGAAATTTAGTACTTACAAATTAAGTTATATAGTTCTCAAAACAAAAATTATTTAAAAATCTTTCAAGTTTAGAGAAAGTTTCTGTAATATTTAAAAGATGAGGGTTCTACTAATTTCAATTTTGCCTATTTTCTGATGCAATTGATTTGTTTCAGCATTTACAAAAAGTACACGAGTAAATAGTCAAGATTATGAAGTTAAGTTGGTAGATACAGCGGGTCAAGATGAATATAGTATATTTCCTACACAGTATTCGATGGACATCCATGGTTATGTCCTCGTGTATAGTATAACCAGCGCAAAGAGTTTTGAAGTTGTACAAATTATTTATGACAAGCTACTGGATATTACAGGAAAAGTCCAGTATGATATCTATTGTTCAGTTTTTTTTAATTTGATTATGATATATTTAATAAATTGTGTGTATAATGTATATAGTATCTTTATGTATTTCAGTGTTCCAATCGTATTAGTAGGAAATAAAACGGATTTATATGTAGACCGAATGATAACAACAGAACAGGGCAAGCAACTAGCAGATTCATGGCACGCAGCTTTCTTAGAAACTAGTGCAAAACAAAATGAGGTACACTTACTTCGTGTTCAGTACATTTAATAATTTTTTACGATTCTAATATAAATTGCTCGTTTGTTTCAGTCTGTTGCAGATATTTTTCATACTTTATTGATCGAGATTGAAAAAGCTGATGGAAATGTACAAGAAAAATCGAACTGTATTATTTCCTAAGCTACATTAGCTGGAAATATAATTTGATACAATGCAAATGTATAAAATCGAATGGCGAATTTGGCATTATATCAATACACGTCCGAAAACAAATTAAATGTAATAATATTAAAAATATAAAATGGTGAATGTAAAACAATTATATCTCTTCTTGCTATATAAGTTGAAAATATTATAAATATTATCTATTTCAGAATATACATGATAATGACTATTTTTATCATTTGCTTTTGTAACCATTATGTAACAAAAAGAGAAAAAGATAATTGATTTCGATGATGTTTAGTTTTTTTATATGCATGTGTATAATCAATATTTTAGTAAATATTTGTCAGCAATAAGAACGAAACAATAATTAATTCCAATTTATCTTATGTAACTGCAAATTTTGATATTTGTTTTTTTTTTCAAAAATGCTGAAATAAAATATAATTATATCTGTAATAAAATTATTCATTTCAATAAACGCAAGACCACAATATAGTTTCTAATTATAAAATACAGAGACATGAATATCAAAAGTTTTGTCTTTATAGTAAAAGTTTTTTTTTTATATGTAACATGCATTAACGCATGCGCCGTGGTGGTTAGGTTAGGTATGGTTAGGTGCTGAACTTGCGCCGTGCTAAGCAAAACAATGTGAACAGTACCTGGCAGTGCCGAATTGAACCGACCCTAGCCGAATCGAGGGAAACAAACATAACCATATGAACCATACTAATAACCAAAGTCGCCAAACACGGTGAACAAAACAGACTATAAATCAAATTGCATTGGTCATAAATGTTGAATAATGAATCAGTATAAACATTATATCTACATATATGAAGAAAAATTAAGCTAAATTATTTAATGCTTTAGAATAATACACACGAGATTATGCTTTGCTATAATTTTTATTTAAAAAGTTTTGTACTAAACACACACATACATATAAGTATCACAATTCTAGATTAGCTAGCGAAACGTAAGGTGTATGTAGAATGATACGCTTAAAGTAAAGACGATCTTAATCGATTGTTTCGCTACGTTTTAAGGACCATATTTGTAATGACGGTACGCAATGATGAAGTACAACAGGAGGCACCATTTGGTTATTATTTTCAAAAAAAATTTATTTGTAACAAACACCTCTCACACTTTCTATTAATTGAAGGTAACCTCTTTGAAAGAGACAGAGATCTTTCTCTGTTTATAAATAAATACTGCGAGTATTTCTGTCTCGCGAATAAAATACTTTTCAAATGGTAATTGCTAAATGCAAAAAAAAGGAAAGCTTGAAACTGAAGCTCGTCGAGGTAAAGCAAGGTGCACAGCATTGTAACCCTTCACGAACTAACAGAGAATATCTAGAAGTGCCTTTTCTCGATTTGCAACCAATTTTGCAGGTTTGTGGAGTAATAAAAGATATGTATTTGTCCAGCTTTTCAAAAACGGAGTTTTCATACGTATTCCTTATCTTTGCCCTTTCAACAAACCTGCAGTTTTATCAAAATCGTGGAAAGGAGGAATACTTCGCGGATGTTCTGTGTGAGCAGAATAGAGCGTGTATCTTCACGTGCATAGACTTATTAGGTTGCTTTCTTTTTTAGGATTTAGCATACAATTTTGTAAATACAGTATACCACTTTTCAAACTTACTCTGGACTCTCGTCAACACAAATATTTGTTACTCTTAGTACTCAAACTTAGAGTAATCTCTCTTCAAAGAATACTGTGCAACTTTTCGAGAGGCCATTCTGGCAGCAATATGTCCAAGTAAACTCAGATGCAGAATACTTTTGCAATGGGAAAACGGACTTCTTCTTAATTTCATAATTGACTTGTGTTGTTTTTGAAATGTGAAGTTGTCATAAATCTGGAAATCTAAAAAAGAAAATAAACCGAATGGTAGAGAAAGAAGCAGAAAATTACGAATGAACATTATAGAAGTTTCTGGAACTTACCTCATAGGATCCTCAAAATAGTCTGATGGTATTTGAAATAATTGTGGATCTATATCATTGCGAAATGCAAATTCCTGAAAAGTGATTTTCGTTGTCACTGTTGGTAAAATAGGTATATCAATTTTTACGGGAAATCCAGGTGGCAATTTCATAAGGACAAACTGTCTCAATTTGCTAAAGTGCTTGAATGGCGCAATTACTTCCAAAACATTGAGTAGCATATCAACTGTCAATGGAAAATCCGGACTCATGGCGACTGTTGCTTTAAATGATTTACTGCTCTCCTTATAAACAAGATTTCTCCCTAAAAGTGGACATGCTCCTGGTGGAGCCATGATATATTCCTCCCAAGTAATGTTTGATTCTGGTGGTGGATTTAGAGAAGCTTTTCTAACATGAGGCTAAAACGTTGAAAAATCAGTATACAAAAGCTAAGACAAGATTCTTCTGCTGCTTTCCGTACCTCGCCGTTTGCAAATCCTTGGGAATTTCCTTTCGTTAAAGATTCCATAATAGCTTTATTCTTTTGCAGATCTTCTTCGCTTAAATGTTCCCGTCGTTTTCTACTTTCCAAAACCATTCCGTTGATTTGATAAAAATCGGCGTGGAAAGGTCCTACCATTTCCTTTATTAAACATTTGACATAAATCTCAAGAAATATAAAAAAAAAAAAGGTGGAAGAATTACAAGCAAAATATAACAATGGTTGCACATTACCCTTTTGTCTTCACGAAATATCCAGCCTGTCTGAGCTCTCGAAAATGTAATACCTTTTGTTGACATTTGTGCTGCCATGATATCGCTTGACATAAGAATATCAACTTCATCTTCTATTTCCAATTCCGTTTCCTATCAAAAATGAAGAAAAGGTGATAAACTTATAGCTGTAAATGATAATGAAAACAACTTAAAGCATTTGCTACCATTATTAAGGTATGGTAGCAAATGCATTAATTGTAATTATCAGATACCAATAATAAAAGGAAGAAATATTGAAGTAAATAGACCTCATATCTCACTCTTTGAAAAAGTTTAGCTCTGTTGTCAAGTACTGTTAATGACTTGCTTGGTTTTTGGTCACCATTAAAAATGAAGGATATGTCACCTCTTTCCCATCTCATATCGTTAAAATCTACCAAAGTAGTATCCATTCTAATGGATGCTCCACTTTTGTGTATCTTACAAACATCAGAAGGAAGTACACGAGAAACAAGTGGCACTAAAAAAATCAATTACAAAGAAACTTATAAATTATTGTTATGAACAAGCTATCAAAATAGTTTAAGAATACTATCAATGAAAGTTACCCCAACTTTGAAAGTCCCATTTTAATTCCATGTAGAAATCACCCATCTGTCGCAATGTTGCAACTAAATTTGGTCTTCTTTCTTCCATTTGTTCTCTAGCCTGCTGTTTTAGTTTTCGCACCAATGATGATACTGTGAAAGATATAAGATTAATGACAATGTTATTTCTTTGTTTCTAAATAACCAGCAATTATTTCTACAGACTGGTTTGTCTATCTCCATAACTGATTGCCTCCGCGAGTGGACTCCATCCAGCCAAATTCTTTACTTTTACAGGTGCGCCATGTGCAAGTAACAATTGGACTGATTCTGAAAAATTATTTCAAGATTAAAATATTTCTTCCTTTATAAATGTACATTAAATATTTTGAATATAGCCTATTACCTTTCCTTCCTAACATAACAGCCAAATGTAATGGTGTGTTTCCTAGAGAGGAGAATTAAATTTATCATTAATAAGCATATTTTTTATGTACAAGTCCAAAACTAATGTAACTATTAACCTTGTTTATCTTTTTCAGCAATATTGTAGGTTCTGATTAAAGAACTTAAAGTTTTAACATCCCCTTGAAATATGCACTTGTGTAAAGGATATTTTTCAATGTCTGAGTTCTCTGCCATGGCAATTTACCCTTGCTGGGGAAATTATAGCAGCAATGGCACTGATCCCTTTCTTTATCTGATTGAATCCCTTTTGATATAATAGTAATTATCTTGTATTCCATTTCCAAAAAGCGGCATGCTATATCGAATAGTCATGCTAAGACTCTCATTACATGTGAGCTACTTATGAGCAAAAGCTCACTGTTTAATGATCCACTTCTAACTGTTGGAAACATAAATGAACATTTCTTATATTCTAAAGAATATTATTGCAATTTAAATTTAGATAATTTGCAATTTCGCATGTTTTTCCAAGCCACAGGAAAAGGCTTTTACACTGTAATAAAATTCTTTTTACGTTATTATTGTTGTTTCTGCTAGTGTTGTTAGTTCTATCTCTATTGTTTTTAATCGTGTCGTACTGTTCGTATTCGTGCTAGGTGGTTGTTCTTTTAATTGAACTAGTTGGTCACTCCGCTATCTTTTACATTCAATATTTTTTTTACCAAGGATCAAAGCATAGGTATATATATTCGTAAATGTTTCTTAACAATTTACAATTTATTTCAATACCATTTATCTTACATTATACAAACGTATTGCACCGCACTAGTTGTATGTATAAAGTTGTATACCACACAACCACACGCTATGGCATTTGTTACGTATGTGTGTAACGTCTGTATAATATGACATGTATCTACACTGCGTTCAATTCAAAGAAGACTGCATGTAAATAATACCACGTGATTGCGAAAAAATCTCATTGGATGATATTACTGGCTAGGAGTGTTTGATGGACTAGAAACACGTTAGAACGTCTATTTGAACATTCAACGCTGATAAATATTTAAACAATATATTAAAGTAATAGGGAAAATAATCTCTTATATATCTTTTAATAATTCGAAATAATCGGTGGCGACATCGGTGGGAAAACGCCCAAGCTTGTAGTGAAAATGGTTTCTACCGTTTTTGTAAGATGGCGCCACTAATACCTTTAATCAATTATTCATTATTTTCATAATTCAAACGATTATTTGCTTTATATTTTATAACACTACAACATATTAGTTACTATATCAAATTTATGATTTTTATGAATAGTTATTTCAGCAATAATGATCAATTCTTTAGTTAATAGCGTAACTTGGGTGTTTTGCCACAGATGACGCCACTGGAATTGTTTACTTTTAATTAATTTATCACAATGACAGTTTTTACGTTTTTTTGGTTTCTAGTATAGTATACTACTACTAAAGAAATAGACCACGGTCAGGTTTACCAAATTAAATATGTACTTTAATCGAAAAATGTATCTTACAGCTATTTTTACAATCATAACTTATCCAATATTATACAAACATGCAAGGTTTTAATACAGAAAGTTAACATTGGAAAATAAAAGTTTTGTACTTAACATATAATTGTAAAAGTATCGAGTGAATTTTCGCAATGATTTGTCCTAAACAAATTAAGAAAATGAAAACAATTATGAGAAAACATTGTGATAACCAGAATTTGTTTCCTCCTGATCACTGTTTACTGCTTCTGTAGCGGTTTCTGGAGGCGGAGATACCAATGAAAGCACAGAATCATTGGGTATTGATTGTTTTCCTCTGTGAACTGGAGATTTAGATACAATTTTATCATTGGTTTGAGCGGGACATTCAAAATGAACACAGTGAAACACCTAAAAAATGAAATGTTTGAGGCTTGTAGATCTATGCAAGACACATTTAAAATTATGAAGTGCCATATGTATATTGTGTAGTATTTATAAATAGTAACCTCATTCGCGGTGTTATGTGTTCCAACAATACGTATAAAAACGACGGGACGAGGTGGTGAAAAATGTATTGTTTGCCAAGAACGACAAGCTTCTCTGGTTTTATCAGCAACTAGAACCCAATTCCAAGAATTACCAGACACTTCTATGTAGTAAGAGTATGTACGATCATCACAATCCCAAAGTAATAACCTAAAAAATAAATAAACAATGATTAGAAAACTTTCTTTGAACTGTATAAATACAATAAATGTGATAATTAAATTGGATACCGCATGGAATCTATAATATACGGTTGTCCAAGTTGTACTAAAATGGAACCAGAACCAAGTTGATGGCATGTGTATCCGCTATCCCAATCATAATTCGATGTGTCGCCATTTAATAGAGCATTTCGAGATCTAAATTTAAAAACATAATTTGTTATAAGAAAAGTATAAAATTCAATTAACCATCTACGTACCTACAAACTCCTTCTGTAACGGTGGCGCTACGATCCATGGTAGCAATATTCCGTGATGGAACGACAAAACCATTGCAAAGTTTCTCCGTGTGATTTGTATAATAAGCTTCAAAACTTACGACATGGAAAACCTTTGAAAATAAATGTTATTGAGAATAAACATTAAAGGAAAGGTCGAAAGTATCTTCGATCAAAATTTCATTATGTTACCTTGTTTACAGTATTATTCGTGCCAACAATACGAATATAAAGAACTACTCTTGGCTCAAAGTATAAGTACTGCCAACTGCGACAAAAGTATTCTGTGTGATCGATAACTCGTACCCAATCTTTTTGATCCATGGACACCTATTAAAATATATTAATTACAACAATGATTATTAGATACAAATATTGAGTGTATGGCTTTTTTTCTTTTGACAATTTACCTCTAAGTAGTAAGAATACGATCGCATATCTTTATCCCAGAGTAACATCTTTACGTGATTAATAATGCACTGAGTTCCCAATTTGATCAAAATACCATGTTCTTGAGACTCCGTGATCGTGTGTCTGGTATACCTGATAAAGAAAATAATTTTATTTAAACGAATAACTTGATAAATAAATTCATTAATTTACCCTCTTTCCATATCGTAATTGTTTGTATCTCCATCTAAAAGGTGACTGCGCATTTCACCTTGTAGAACTTGAGCACCATGTATAGGATGAGCAACATTTTCATCGATAAATAGTCGACCGCGGTAATTAAGATCCGAATCCCGTATTTGCGTCTTTGCAGCTATTGCATCTAAGATTGCTTCAGGAGTAACTAACCCAGACACTCGAACAATATTCAAAAGATCCGTAATAGGAACTAAGCTTAATCGTACCTTATCTACAGAATTAATTATATTAATTTTATTATATTACCATGATATATTTTCTCAAAAAGTAATCTTAATATACTTAATTAAGTGATTACTTTATTTCTTTTTCATGTTATTCTTTTCCATTTACCTACCTAAAACACTTTTGCTATCAGCATCAGGATTTGCATTTACCCATGCTCGTACAGCCAGAAAGATATTAACCTCTGGTGCATAGAAGGAATCTCTCAATATTAGCTCATTCAAAGCTCCAGTGCTTAATTGTAAAAAGTTCTCATGTTGTATCACTTCGCACGCATGTTTGTCCATGTACTCATGACAAACCTAGAATAGATTAATTCCTCTATGTTCAAACATTCTTTTAGATGTCATTTTGACATCATGCTCATACCCTGGTAAGAAATTCTAGTTGATAAAGTAAAGCTGCATCAAATATGAGGCAGATATTTTTTATATTCAATATTTCTCTGAGATAATCTGATATAGAGGTTTCCAATTCTGAAAACCCATAAAGATGTGCTAATCCAAGAATATCTAAAACCACCTAAAAATAAAAGTAGTCTATTAAACAATGCAACATTAAAATTATAAGAAATATTTTGTGTTTGATTGAAACATACCTCTTCACGTCTGTCTGTTAGAGACATACGTCCTGTATATATGTATTCAAGTAAAACTTTAAAAGCAGTTGAATTAGCATCCTTTAATTCAATTTCACATTGTGTAGATTCCTTCAATCCTCCGAAGAGAAGAGCTCTAAAGTATTGACTACGAGCTGCTAATATGATCTTGTGACCATTGAATCTTTGACCACCGACAATCAAAGTTATATCTGAATAATCATCTGAGAGATAGAGAGCTCCAATATTTTCGGAAAGGTAACCAATATGTTCTATATCACCGGAAGGTGGATTTAACCGATGATGAGAACTCATTTTTGTTATGTTGTGATTGTATTGTTCTCTCACAATGTTTTTTCAATTGTCTTTTTTCTATAATTACTCTTCTTTCGACGAATACGACACTTTGTCGACGTACAATGACATTTTTTTTTATGGATTTTATTACATTCGAGACTGTTTGTTCTTCAATGTTTATTTATTCACAAATGAGAAAACATCGATTCCATAAATCCCTATCAATTATTGGATAGTAAATAAAAAAAGGTTTCAATGTTTAAACTTCACTCTGAACTATCATTCACATTTTTATATCGTTCTACGATTTCACTTACACATTCCACACTTGGCTTTCACTATTCTTTAATAAGATCAACTTATTAAGAGTTAAATAAATCCCAAGAGGATTAACGTAAATATAAAAATAAGGATGTTCCCACCTTAGAGATGTATTATTTCAAGTTCGATAAATTTCGCATCAACTTTTATCGTCAACATATAATCATCATAATATAAATATCATGGATTTACGAAACTGAAGAAGGGCAAACGAATTGCCAACCAAGAGGAACGTAAGCCAAAGAACAAGAGAAATTTTATTATCAAAATATAACAAGTACAAAGCATAAGATATTATTTAAACGAAGAAAGAAATACATTACTTGATTCGAGTAAACAATAAAATATACGCTTTTAGTGACTTTAGGTTTCTTGGTGATTGACGTTATACTTCTCTTTTGCATTTTCAATGCTGAAAACTAGAGGTCCTTTAGTGTAAACGAACATAAATGAATGCTTGATGATGCTTGAAAATTACGGAAAGGATCAATGAAAAGCGCCCGGACGAGTGTTTGTAGATAATCGATTAATTTCGTATCTCTATTGGTTTCAAACACGAATGCTGAGGAAGAGAATAAATATAGTTTTGAAAATACTTTCTTGAAAAAAAAAAAAAAGTCACAATGACGAAAGGTATGACTTCATTTCATTAATAATTGTAACATGAATACTAACCATATAGGTTAAGTTCAATTTTGTTGTTTATTGTACATTTTCTTTGAAAGTATGCAATATTTATATGTTAAATCAAACGTATTTGTCTATAGTTTTAACAATTTAAAGAACAGTCGTGCTTTCAGTAATATAAATGAACCACTTATATTTTATGTAACTTTTTACATATACATAGATTAACGAGCATGATATTTTTGATAAATTATGGATGATTTATTGGTAATTTATATACTGTTTCAGATGAAACTTTGGAAAAGAAATCAGTAGAAAATAATGATACTGATAAGAAGGCTGCATCTGAAACGGGTCCTGATCCATCAGCACCAATAACAAGAAGAGGAGTATTAACATCTTTTTTGACTGGCAAACCAATGGAAATACCTGAACAAGATATTGTAATGATTTGATCATTTCTTTTATGATTGTGATTATATTTATTATAATATAAATGATAATGTTAGTTACATGATTTTCTTTTTTAACAGTTAGGTAAATGCAGATTTGTATCAGAGTTTGAAAAATTAAACCGTATAGGAGAAGGCACATATGGAATTGTCTATAGAGCAAGAGATACTAAAAATGACAAAGTTGTAGCATTGAAAAAAGTTCGGATGGAACATGAGAAGGATGGTCTTCCAGTCAGTGGACTCAGAGAAATATCTGTTTTATTATCTTGTCGTCATGAGAATATTGTACATTTAAGGGAAGTGGTAGTAGGAAGAAGCCTAGAAAGCATATTTCTTGCTATGGAATATTGTGAACAAGATTTAGCAAGTTTATTGGACAATATGCAAGCTCCATTTTCAGAAAGCCAAGTCAAATGCATTGTTTTACAAGTGTTAAAGGGTTTACGCTACTTGCATCATAATTTTATTGTACACAGAGATTTAAAAGTTTCGAATCTTCTTATGACAGACAAAGGATGTGTGAAAATTGCTGATTTTGGATTAGCTAGATGGTTTGGTTTGCCTTTAAAACCAATGACACCTAGGGTAGTAACATTGTGGTATAGAGCACCAGAATTATTGTTACAAGCAAAGACTCAAACAACTTCTGTTGATATGTGGGCTGCTGGCTGCATTTTAGGTATGGTATTTTTTATTTTGATGTACTATTAAAATACTAAATGTAATATATTGGTTTAGGAGAGTTACTCGGACATCGTCCTTTATTACCTGGACGATCAGAAATTGCACAGCTAGAATTAATTGTTGACTTATTGGGTACACCAAGTGAAGCAATTTGGCCCGAATTTAATACCCTTCCCGCATTACAAAACTTCACATTGAAACAACAACCATACAACAATTTGAAACAAAGGTTTCCATGGTTAAGTGCTGCAGGTTTAAGATTATTAAATTTCTTATTCATGTATGATCCAAAAAAGAGAGCTACAGCTGAAGAATGTTTACAAAGCAGTTATTTTAAAGAGGCTCCATTGCGTGAGTGATATAAGATTATATTTATTCCGTGATCCTTTGATTTATTGACAACAGATCATTAAAATTATTATTGATCTTATATTTGCAGCATGCGATCCTAAGCTTATGCCCACATTTCCACAACATAGAAATATGAAAAAGGCTGCTCCACCAAAAGAGACTAGAGAACCAGAGGCAAGTGTCACGGATCAGACAAATAACTTACCCGCAATTTCGGATCTTGTAAGTATTCATATATTTTTCGTTTACATTTATAAAAATATGAATATATTGAAACTGAACTAAATTTTGTTGTTTCTAGCTTGGGTCACTTGTTAAGAAGAGACGAGTTGAATGAATTCGAACTACAATCACATTCATAACTTCGAACGCAATCCAAACACTTTCGATCCTCAGTTATAAAAAGATTCAATGTAATTTATCCCTCTCATTTAGGATGTACGATATTATTCATAAATACTTTTGAATAAATGAACTTTATTACCAAACATTTAAAACAATGTTACAAAATCAGTTTGTTTCTTGTTTAGGAATATATATATTCGTGAAAGAACTTAACAGTATAAGTGCGCGAAGTAATACAAGAGTATGATCAAATATGTTGATTTAAATATGTGAAACCTTTCATGAATCTCATGTTTCGTCGATAATGTGTACATTTTATTGTAGTTCGCTAAAGTGGTGAACAAATTATTTCTTTTGATTTGTTTTCATTAGATAAATGATGTCGTAATCCTATGTTTCAAGGATTAACTCTTCGTGGTAGTTAGAGCGGCTTCAAAACGTTTTTTGTAATTGCCATTTGGATCATATTTTGCGGTAAGTCGTTCCCAATCATTCGGTCTCTTATTTCTGAGGTGATTTATTACCTTCTCTGCAGTGACTTTTTGTTTATCATTGCACTTACTACAATCTGTGGATAAAGCATCAGGTAATGTTTCTGAAATCAGATATAATTGCATGATTAGAAAGTTTCGATAGTTGAATTGCAAGCAACGAGTGTTTAAAATTAACGAGGTAGCTGAAATATATCGAGAATCGCGTTAATTAAGAACCTGTATTTCGTTGTTATTTCAATTTTTATAGATAAAAAGAAAGAAATACATGAAAAGAATTTATATAAGAATACGTAAAGAAATAGAAATTTCTGTATAATAATAATTATTATTATTTCGTTGTACGATGTAATAATACTTTAAGCACGTGTAATAACAACTTGGACGTTGTTTAAGGGAGTTCGATGCACTCCAAACGAGAAAGTTCAAAGCAACTTATGTAATACAGAGCGGGAGAGTGAGGTGAACTCTGTCGTAATCATCGCAACGGATGCACGTTGAAATTTCCAAACGAAACCAGCGTCACTTCTAGTCACGAACTCGAATAAATTTGGGTTTGCTAGACCCGACAAGCGAATCGAGGTCCATACACGATCTTTCGTTATTAAAGAGCATACATCTTGTAGAGAAATTGGAACATGTCGAAATAAGGAAAATGTATTATGCGAATAGGGGTCCTGTCTGACCTTGTCTTCAACTACGAGCGGTATTCGCTAAACTGACGTAATTGGTTTCCCTTTTTCTTTTAAATATATTTTTTAAGATATTTTTAAAAATATATATATTTTTTTTAATTTCAGATTACTCTGTTCAATTGATTATTATTCAGATTGTCTGACATTATACTTACTTTTTAATTCGCGACCTTCGTTGGTGCACGGGCCTTCGTCCAGCAGACACTTGATGTAATTGGTGAGGACGCGACCGTTCTGGAGTATCCTGTCTATGTCGATGTCGTCGTATTTAGTAGGATATGTGTCGGCCGTTACAGAAGCGATTACGACCAACGCGAACAGCAAAAGAGAAGCTTTCATGTTGCTATTATGATTATAGAATGTCGTTTAATCAAGAAAATTACAGAGGACACTTTTGTTAGTTTCAGACGTACGAATTATTCCATGTAATAATTTTGTAGTACGGAGCAACGAGTTCAAGAAGAGTATCCTCTTGGACAGCTACCCTTCGGCCGCGGAAAGTAAAATGGTCTTCGCGAACGAGCTACCAAATTATATAGCAGGACGCGGAGGACTTTGGAGGGAGTGGATAAACGCGTCAATCGAGTATTTCTCACGCACCGTCGTGAATCATTGACAGTAGCTGCGGATTTAGCTAGAAATTAATAAACAAACAGCACGTACATAATCACGTACATTTGTAAAGTTCTGTTCGATCTAACAAGTTTTTATATCATTATTAACATAACATAACAAACGATACAACCGATTCGTATGACTGGTTGTATCGAAGCCACCGAACGAAACTTTCTTCTTCGCTGTCGTTATATATACATCAGCGTTTTCCGTGAAAATGTCGTTCGATAAACAATTTCTAATATAAGTGGGGAACTATTTTACTAGAAAGTATCCTATAAGGAAACAATATTCGCTGTTGTCCTACGGTTCTCTTGATTAGTTTAAAAGTCACTGTCATCTCTTCGCTTTAATGCTAAGAATGCTACTTTAGATTATCAATAAACTCGTTCGTAGACTTATCTTCGATACCTGAAAACATTGACATTTATGTAATTATTCGATCAATTGTGAGCGATTCGTCATCTAATCGCAAGAAAAACATAATAAAGTCAAGATATTCTTACAATGAACATTTCGCGGAGTGTCTGACGTCAATTCCAACGAACTCGATTTCATTTATTTGAAAATCGCCCATTTGAACATTAATATTTGTCGAATTAAAATAAATCTTGAATCTATAATTAAAGAGTAAAGGTTTAGTACATTACGTTTTGTTGTCCCATAAGGCCGAGAAAATCAAAACACGCTAAATAGTTTACTTTGGTTCTCGCAAAAATTTTGCTGACGCGTGCTCGATTGTATCCGTGACCTGAAAATCTTCGTGTTCGTTTTGTTTGTTTAAGCAGAAATTAATACTCGACAAACTTCTGTTCATTTTCCTTGTGTGCACGTAGAATTATGCGTGCGCTTGAAACGCATCTAATATGAAAGCAAAATGTTTCCGTGAAAATCGAAGCACAACCTTGCATTTTGCTGACCACCAATAATGGTCTTGCATGTTAAGTACAAGTACGATAGAAACAGTATAACACGAATAACGTGCTCTCGAGAATAATGAAGAGATCATTCTTCATTATTCTGTCGTGTTCAGACAAAGATCATCGCGAATTTACTTTGCATATCTGTTCAAGGATTATCATTAGTGACAATGCGACGTTAAAGCTGTATTTGGCGGTCTTACAATCTACATCAGTCGGTAATATGTTCAGGAAGAAATTATATAAGTAATGTTTCCGGTTGCGTATTGTTTGGTCGGAAGTTTGATCAATATTCGAATACTTGGTATAAAGTTAAACGAATTCTTATGTGCCCATACGCAGTATTGTTCTTTAATATAACATTTATATAAGAACAATGTGATGTATAACAGGAAAGTCAGTTTTACTATTAAGCAACAATTATTCTTCCTTATTAACGCGCGTCATGAATTCTCTGGTTGCTTCGTTGAATTTCCTAATAATTAATAATAAAAAAGCTTATAGAGTACGTTACTTATACTATGTACATTCGTTTCGACATTAGAATCATCATACTAATTAGCATGCGCACCGTATCTCGGTTTCAACCCACTTCATCATTCTACCATATTGCGAAAAGCCGACTGGTAGGATCAAAACTTTCTATCTTATCCCTTAACCTTCGTACTATGTAAATAGATTCTTAATTAGAGTCGAAGAAAATTTCATACATACACTTCTACATACTACATATCGACTTCTATCGAGTCGTTACTATGTCATTTAATAATAATTATGCTTAATCTATTACAGATTAATGAATAAATAAGGAATTTTTTAGAAGGACACCTGAAGCGCTCAAAGAAGTATTCGTACATCATTTAAAATGTAACAATTTAAATAAATTAGAGATTACTACAATTTGTAATCATTTTATTTAGCGTTTGATTCATATGAGTTAATCCGTTAAGGCTCTAAACTATTTATTCAAGTACATCAGCTTGAAGTGATCAGCTACGTCGATTATTGTTATTTCGTCGTACTTTTCAATTATTACGTCTAAGCATGCTGCATCGCACCGTAGGATCCGACAATTGAATGCCATTCACGGGGATAATTTCGTTTCATGAATCCGATCAACGTTCGCGCGTGTTCCATCTGTCGGTATGTACAGCGTCGGCAATTGTTATTCAACGCTTCCGGTAACAGTCCTGCAAAAATTCAAAGGATTAACATTTTTATAAGCGTTTTCACATTTACATATGTTTCATCTAATCAGCGCAGGAGAAAGAAAATATTGATTCGTGTAAAGGACTTCTCACTCGACGGGAGATAACATAAAATGATGAAATATAAAAAAATATTTCTTATTATTCCTATCATGTCCGCTATGTATTGCATACAAAATTTACGTTTATTACAAACTTTTACGTAAAAATATACATTTCTTTAAAAATAATCATTCATTCTGTTTGCTATGTGTTGCATACAATGTTTACACACTTCGTTACGTGTTGCATACACAATCGTCAGATGTTTCGTTCTTCGAAATACCCGTCCACTTTGTTTACTTATCTTTCGTCATTGTACGCAATCGGTTACCTAAAATTCAAGTCTGAAACATCCATTTTCTTCTAATGGAAGTTAAGAAACTACAATTTCACAGAAAAGTTATTTGGGAAATTGATCGGTGTACGAATACTTTCTACACCCACTGTATACATTTTTAAGACAGTTAAAAATAATGAACAAAATGTTAAAATAAAAGGTATTTCAAGCTGTGCTGAAGACAGCCATGCGTTATACAGGGTGTCCCAAAAATGTTGGAGGTCATTGAACGAGGTGGTTCGGGAGCTGATTTGAAACAACTTTTTCCTTAGCAAAAATTATGTCCGAGGCTTCGTTGAGGAGATATTAACAGAAAACCCCGACCAATCAGAGCGCGCGTATACCGTTGGAGCGCCTGCAGTAGGCGTGGCTATGCGCTAGGCGGCCGCGCTCATACGTTACCGCGAGCGCTCCACCGGCATGCTCACGCTCTGATTGGTCAGTGTTTTCCGTTGATATCTCCTCAACAAAGCCTCGGACAATATTTTCGCTAAGGAAAAAGTTGTTTCAAATCACCTCCCGAACCACCCCTTTCAAGGTGTTACAACATTTTTGGGACACCCTGTAGATTCTGTCTGTGTCAATCAGGGTCATTTTGCGATACGGAAGATGTTAATTGAAGGAGTCATACACCTAACGATTAGTTAGGTGTCAATTTTTGAATCATTTTCTAGAATGATTAGAGTGTACTTCATACTGAGATTTTTGGATCCATGGGTGGAAAATTAGTACACATTATGTTAAATATCAATGAAATAATACCACATTTATATCGATACAAACTATCCATTATTTATGATTTTTTAAATTCCAATTTGTAAAAAAGTCGCTATGGAATATATATAGTATTTTAGATCTCACCTTTAATTTTTCTCCCTATGAGATCGCAATGGCCTCGATTCAAAATACAATTGATTTGCTTTTGCACGTAATTTCTATCCATCAGGAGATTCGAAATGTCCTGTGCGTCGACAGAAGCTACGAATACAAATACAGTTAAAACAAAAACAATTAACACACGCATGTTTAATGGAAATATTGAAAAATCGTCGAGTTATTAACTCGTGTATATATTCTTCGAATGAATCGTCAGTTTTGTCTTGTCGGGGTAAAACTGGCTATTTCATGTTTCGGAACTTGTCTTTATATTTTCTCCCCTCTCTGAGGGCAACTGTTAACTGTTAATAGACATTATACTATAATTTTGTAAATTTCACTTTCTTAATCGTTCGCGGGAAGCAATTGTCGAAAGACAGTGATGAAATCCATTTTCTCTTCATTGATGTACGCTTTTACAAATGACTTTCTTGAAAAATACGCGACATACTGCATTCTCATTATGTCCCAGGCAGTGATGGGCAAAACCCTAGGCTTCGAATAAATCTAAAATTCGCTGCTATGTTTGTCTTGGTTCTTCTTTTGAAAACTTTCCAAAGAAGGAAACGAGACAAACACATCAGCAAACTTCAGATTTATTCGAAGCCTAGGGTTTTGCCCATCTCTGGTCCCAGGCTCGTATTATAATTGAAATGGATACAATTAGATCGTTTTATTTTGTTGACGTAACTAGATTATAATTATTTAAATTTCAATTCTCCGCGCTGATCTAGGGTTTTAATTAACACTTTACCGACCGGTAGCGGGTCAACATCCTATGTCCTTATCACCGGCCGCTCGGCAGCAGATCTTTCCTGGCACCGGGAATTGTATAAAAATACGAGAGCTTACAGAGCAAAGCAACTTGTATCTCAATTCAAAGTAACAAATACTTGATAGTTATCATAGCAGTTACCGGTCGGTGAGCGTTGGGGACAAAAAGTCGATTAATCGACTACCGGTCGGTAAAGTGGACGTTATTCCTAGAGCAACATCACTAAAGAGTATTTGGCTCCACCATGCTCTGGTGTATTCCAATCTATTGTATGCCTTGTCTGTGGTTATACGTTCTTATCTATTTTTATCATTTACTTTGACAGATAAAACGTTTCTGTTTACGTATTCTTGTCTTATTCGAATTCTCGTTAACTTAGCTTACGTCGCATATACAAAAAAATTATGAAAAAATATTTGCCTTTGCAAATAAATGTTCACTATCACTTTTATCCTTGACCAATTTTTACCTTTTACTCTGCATTTATTATATACGCATTCGTTTTACGTCTTCTGAACAGTTTGCAACTAATATTACTAATAGTACATACAACTAATATTTTCGATCTATAACAAACAATGGCACGACCGATTGCTTACTTAACTAGAAAGGAGGCAATATCTAGCTGTCATCGTTTACACAAGTACGACATTAGTTTATTAATTAAAAAGGAATTTTTTAATAATATATATATATTTTTTGTAGTAACAATTTAACTGAGGAAGAAAATAAAAATATATATGGAAAATGTAACAACTATTGGGGTCATGGTCATAATTATACAAGTAATTATTATTAATTTATTAAAATTTAAAAATTCTAATTGCAATTCCATTTTAGTTGAAGTTACTGTACGTGGACCTGTGGATTCTATAACAGGTATGGTCATGAATTTAACAGATTTAAAATTATACATGAAGAAAGTATTGATGGATCAGTTAGACCATAAGAATTTGGATAAGGATGTACCTTATTTCAAAAATGTTGTTTCAACTACAGAAAATTTGGCTATCTACATTTTTAATGAACTTAGAAGTTTTATGTCTAATCCAGATATTTTGTATGAGGTTAAAATTTATGAAACTGATAGAAATATTGTCATTTATAGAGGAGAGAAGGAAACTTAGTTTGCAAAATCTCAAAGCACAAAATGACAAAGAAATATTGTTTATTCTTTTTGTATATAAATATATTTAATATCTTAATCTAACAATCAGTTACATGGGTATAAATACAATGGTGTATACCTATATATATGCTGTTATAAGTATTATATTTTTTTAATAATTAAATTCAAAAATCTTCTTTTAACAATGCAATTCTCTTATACACAAAGAAGATACATTTTTCAGAGATAAGAATACATAAATGTATTAAAATATGTTTATAATAAACACATATAAAATGTATATAAATATGTTGCATAAATTATGTACTTATATAAAATTGTATCTATTAAAGTTTATCATGAAAAAAAGAATAACCTTCTATTGTTTAACATTACCGGATAAATTATATGGATGTAAATGCAGTAACAAATATAATAAACCTCTAATTTTATCGAGTTAGATAATATATAACTGCAGTGAAATTATTCCAATTCAATATTGCATTTAATCTTTTTTTCCAGTACTGAAATATTCCAACAACATTTCATCACATCTGTTAAGAGAATAAATGTTTCTATACTTTATTTTAATATTGCACATTTAAACATAACCTATTTCACTTCTTAATCATACATATTTGTACAAAAAGTAATAACTAGAGTAATATCACGAATGTTACGACGGTAAGCGATTTCGTTAATTTTTAATACAGTCCTTTAAAAAGACAAATCTATCTTTTATGTAAGATACAAAGATAGATTCTTCTATGATATATAAATGTAAAATACATATTTCTCTTTGTAAAAATACTAGTACAAAGTTAAGTTTTTAAAATAATAAAATTAAATAATACACTTTAATATATATTATGTTCTCACTCTTTTGTTTTTAAAGTTAAGATCATTGTTTCCTGAAAGAAAAACAGCCTTTTGATAGTTATATTGATAATTATATATTTGTATTAATGTCGAGTTTAATGTAACTTCTGATTGTTACATATGGTATTCCAAGTTCAAAATCATCCTTTGGCCAATACTTTAATACGGGCGATTGTTGTGGTTTTTCATCTTTTACAGAAAAATATGCAAAGAGGACAGCTGCTGTGTAACTTGCAATGAAAATAAACAAATGCCAAAGTGCATGTAGATAAGGGAAATTTAGATTTAGCCAAGTATCACAAAATAAACGATCGTTTAACCAGCAAGCAACAGCTAGTAGCCAAACAGCACCACACCGTAAACCCAATCTATAAACTCTCATGGACTTTGTCCTTAAGAAAAACATGTTCACTGTTAAAATGTGATGTTGCATTGTGTAGCTGTTTAATGATTTTACTTAAAAATTTTACCTTTTTAATTCAATTATCATAAATCCAAAGGCTGGTATGCAAAGACTCATTAATGCAAATGCATTTATTGCAGGATGTATAAATGACAAACCAGTTGCAATAAGAGTTGGTAACATTGCGCACAAAGAAAGAAGTTTTCTGTCATTTTGTAAAATATTTGGAAAATACCTTCTTGGAAAGAACATACAGAAACCAGCCATATATACCCACAAAATTGCTAATTCATCTAATAATTGTCCTGTTATGATATTAAAAAACATTTAGATATATTCTTATTCCTGAAATTTTGACAATGAATTACTTACCTATAAGAGACAAAGTAGCATGAAAGTATGCACTACTAAGACCTACTATCATTAACAAGAACCAAATGATATGAATTCCAGGATTTACAAATCGTCCATAATCTCTGAAGAGATGCATAAGGACAGGAGGAAGTAATAGAAATATCACATTGCTCAGCTACAAACAAGATTATGATTACTTCATTACTGCTATATCATTTTAATATTTAAACAGTATATAAGAAAAATAATAATTTAAACAAGCTGCTAGAGGACTGTGTCTTTTTAATAACATTAATGTTCTAAACAAAGAATATCTGCTACTTCAATTGATTACAAGAATAGTAAACAGAATTTATAATATTTGTATTTATTGTCATTGTAAAGTACAAACCGTATTCATAAATTCTGCAATACTAGAAGAAATGCTGTAATTACGTTCACACCAGTCGACAGGCGAACTACCAGCTTCAAATGGTTTCCACATGTCGAAGTATATCTAATATGTCACTTAATTTTTATAAATACAAAAATTTAGAATTCCTTAATTTGCAGTCCTTGGGGAAATTTTATAAACTTGATCACGCAGAAATTAGTTGGTGAACCGTTCAAAACTCACAAAGAATGTTAGAACAAAGGAACATTCGTAGTATATCTTTGCACCTTTTGTATGTTGTACATACCATTTGTATTAATAGTATATACTCTCGATCAAATATACCATTCGCGTATTAATGATTTCTATTAGTCACACCACAAATATCGTGTAATTATTATAATACATTACACAAAAGATAATTAAAGAATATATTATTCGCATGACATGTCAACATTTTATTTGTATTTTTATTAGAATTAAAGGACAAATAATGTCGGTACAATAATATAAATACATTCACCACAGAGAATGACAAATAATCGTGTAGCGTGAGGGGAAAGTCGCAAGTAAAAAACAACAAAGTCTCAATCTGTTATTTTCCTTTTGTCTTTGTTTTTACACTCAGGTGCAATTGATTCTTGCCGTGAGAGGAGAAAGTCACCAATTACGATGATGCTTCGAAGAAAACTGAGTTTTGGTTGGTGCTGAAACTGCTGGTTCTTTTACTAATGTAAATCGAAACAAGTTGACGAATCAGAGCAGAAAATCCAAGAGAATTATTTATTAAATATGTATCACGTATAGACATATGTGATGGTATTACGTCATTGAAATATAGGGTGCCCCAAAAATGTTGGAAGTCATTGAAGGGGTGGTTCGGAAGGTGATTCGAAACAACTTTTTCCTTAACGAAAATGTTGTACGAGGCTTCGTTGAGGAGATATTAACGGAAAACACTGACCAATCAGAGCGCGCGTATACCGTTGGAGCGTAGGGTACGCGCTAGGCGGCTTCGCTCATACGCTATCGCGGCCGCTCCACCGGTATACTCGCGCTCTGATTGGTCGGGGTTTTTTGTTAATATTTCCTCAACGAAGCCTCGGACAACATTTTCGCTAAGGAAAAAGTTGTTTCAAATCACCTCCCGAACCGTCCCTTTCAAGGTGTTACAACATTTTTGGGACACTCTGTATTCAGACGATTCAACCCATATAATCGTACGGTACACTCGTGAAATTTAGTGATTCGATCACGTAATATATGAAAAGATATTACGAGACAATGAATCGATGCGCAAGTTTCGATTAGGCCGGTGGTTAACCAGCTTTAGCCTCTAAAGTCGATTCTGTGATAACGGACGAAAGGATAGCCAATACGGTAACTGGCAGATACGATTGTCGCTCACATGAGATGATGGCCTTATCGTAGATTGGAGCGAATACCCGATGCCTTTTTTAACGCGAGCATG
Organism: Hylaeus anthracinus; assembly: GCF_026225885.1. Taxonomy (NCBI): domain Eukaryota; kingdom Metazoa; phylum Arthropoda; class Insecta; order Hymenoptera; family Colletidae; genus Hylaeus; species Hylaeus anthracinus. The sequence goes on along the minus strand of NW_026534348.1, from coordinate 2,869,855 downwards.
TGAACGGATCTCGAGACTCGAATTTTCGATTCGGAGCATCTAGTGTGAGAGTTAACGTACTCAGCAGGGATAATTACGGAGGTGGAATTTTATTTTCGACCGAAGGATCGTGTGGTTGTTTACGCGAGGCTTTTTATGAACGTGTGTTTCGTTCGTCAGCGCTCGTCGTTTCGCTGATCGTTCAGTTGTGCCTGGCTTTCTTGCCTGCTGCCGCGAATGTGGATACTTCACGGTGCGCTGTGCTGCTGCTGCCGCCGCTGTGCGTTTCATGTCCTCACCACGGCTGGTCACCTCCGGATTCTGACGAGATTTCCACATTTCTAAACGGTTTGGAATTGGTTCGTTATTGTGCCAGGCCCCGCCGTGATTGTCACTTGATAGCAACACCCGAGGCGCCAAAGCTGTCCGCATCGGCGCTTTCTTCAGCCCAAGTGGTATCAATGTTGTCTGGCAATGGTGTGTAAGGAGAACGTGGTATCATGGTTTGGGAATCTGTCCAGGTAATCGAAATATCATCTGCATAGTTTTCCGTTTTCGTTCCATACTCTTTACTTCCTGATAATATATCAAATAATTCCCGGGTTCTCAACTTACTGTTACGTTTTTCACCGTGACCTCCTCATCCTTCTTACCAAATTTCGAGCTAACCAAAAAGAACATCCCGTCGCGATCTTATCTCGATTCTTCGTGTCAGAAACCGTCATGTCTATATTAATTATTTGAAAATTACTCGGTTATCGATTTACTTTGATATCTAATTTACTTTATTGCTGACATGTAATTACTTTACTTGTTACATACAGAGATACCATGTATGGTAGCAACTGTGTCTATAAATTTTCCAAGTACTTGAAATTCAACAGTGAATTGATGGATATATCGTTTTTAGATTTTTGTTTGGAGATAGTGACGCGTGAAATATACAATATTATTTACAATTCTTATGATAGATTAATTTTAGCAAAATATTAAAAAGTATGTTTTTAAAGGCATTTAAAATGAATACAATTGAAGTGAAATATATGTATGTTTTGTTATGAACTGTATGTACAAATTATAATTTGATTTTTATGTGAATATATAGTTAGACTACTATAAATTGAACTTTGTTAAGTCGAAAGCATGCAGGTGTAAATCAAAGTTTTATTTATTTCTCTTTAAAAATTCTTGGTAAATCAAAGGAGAAATAGAAGTTAACTCAAAGTCATGTATTTATAAAAATTGATTTAATTGATATACATAGTTAAACTACTATAACATGAAACATAGTTTGTCAATGTCTAACCGTTTATCCATTCTGATGGTGATATTTATCCAGAATTTCTCTTACCAATTCACTTCTTCGAAGAATCAAACTGTTCAACAATTTAGTTTGAAAAATTAAGGGAGACTAAGATAATCAAAACCATTAATCAGAATATGTTATTTTTATTACGAATTGCTGCTAATAGTTACATTCATGCTATTGAAACTATTTTAGACTCAAGTACAATAAGAAAAAGGATTAGATTTTTAATCTTAATGAATTTACAATTGTAAAGGAAAATGTAATATTGTATTTGAATTTTTTATGAAATTATTATTTGCATAGATTTTTATGTCACATTTATGTCTATAAATGAAACCATATGTTTTTATTATACCCAACATGTATCAAGATATATGAGATGTGATAGATAGATTATAATTTTGATCAATCATGTATCAGATATTCCATAAATTTAGTAGTGAATTAAAAATTCAGAAATTGTTATTAACTAGCAATGAAAGAAGAATTAAACTGATATTTAGAATTAGGTTTATGTGTTACATGTTTTTAATAGCTATCACATTGAATATAGTGCACTTTTGTGCATGAGTACAAAATTTTACAAAATAACAGACAAAATTTGAAATAAAATCAGAAATAGCTTTTGGTAAATATACAGTAAGAAAAACAAAATAAAAAATCTATGAAATTGATGTATTGCTTTAGTTGTATGTCTTGTTAAATTACATTTCTTCTACATTTAATTATTTAAGTTTTGATATTAGCAACTACCGAATGCAGCTTATCAAAAAATCAATTTTACTATTTTCGTGTATAGTAGTGTGATCTCATGTTACTGAGAAGACATTGACAAAGTTTTATAGATCAATTCTGTTGTTTCTCCATCTTAACCCATTTATGCCTTGCATTCTATATATAGTCTACCTTTAAAAAATATTTATAGAAAATTTTCTTTCATAGAAAATGATTCAGTGTCATTGCACATACAAGGAATCATTGTGGAAAAAATAGTCAGTATTCTTTATGATCTGGAAGTGATAGTTTTGTTCTATATGATTATCTGTTGTACTTCTTACAAGGTTTAAAATTTTCATAGGTTTATATGACATATGATTTATCAAAACTACATTTCTTTTATTTCGTTTGGTATATGTTGGAATGCGTGGTAAATTAAATATAATAAAAGTTAAAACATGAAGGTGACATTGAAATTTCTGCAAGTAATAAACTTACAAAAGATAATATTTTAACTCTTTGCATCCTAAGAAGGTTCTTTAATATGAGCAATCAGTAACTTCAAGGATCTCTTGTAATATTGCTGTTGAAAATTAAAACTGTTCCTTTTCTCATAAAAATGATAAATGTTTGTAATTCAAATTTTATTTATTTATTTTGGTAATTCAGTTTATTACCATAAATAATACTTGAGCTGAGTTTTTGTATGTATCATTTCTATTGCCATAGTGGCACCAATGAAATGCTGTGTATTTAGATTCCAATATACAATAATACAACACTATTTAATCATAATTGTTAATATTGAATATAATCATACATAACATTAGACAAAAATATTAATTCTTCTTACATAGCTATTATAATTATTTTTTTCTTTAATATATTTATGTTTTATAATAATAATAGTCATTAGTAGTTTTTAGTATTATCATACATCTTAGGTAGACATTTTTATATTCATTCAAAAACTCTATAATAACAATGAAGTAATTCTATGATATATTGTGTATTCATTATTTAAATCTTTATCCATGTGCAGTTATAAACGTATCGATGTCATGTGCACGTTATTAAATATGTGCCTGCCATTTGAAGTACGATACCTTGGCACTTGTGTCGAGGATATTGGTAAGCGGGACTACAATGACCTTCGTGACACGGAACATCATGCAAACAGTGCCTCCGATCTTACTGAGCTGACGACCTTAGGGGTGGCAGATAAACGTACACGAAGGAAACTTGCTCTTTACATGGCATTATTACATTCTTGTAATTATGCATGTGCAGTAATCTTGTACAAGAATCTATCAAATTTTGACTATCAAGAGATCTCAAATCTATTAAATGGGACCACCTTCACACCAGATGACCAACCTTTAGAAGAGCTGCTCTTATTGTACACAATGGCTTTAAATCACCCAGCGTTTACATATGAGCAGAAGAGTGTCTTTGGCAATATTTATATAAAACTTCAAGAGGAGGAAGCTCGCTTGAATCTGTCAAAGTCAAACGCATCTTACAAACAGACACAAGTATGTACAAATTCTTATATCAATTATACTTGTTCTATGCAATTAATAATACATTCTTAAGTTCTTTCTTCTATTATTTGTATACAAATAAAATAATATGTAAATGTAGTAAATTCAAGATTTGAAATGTACTTCATTAATATATGTATTTAATAACAGGGTTGCACACCGTGTATGAATACAAATGAAAGGTTAATGGATACTGAAATGCAGGGCAATTGTTTAATGGCACCTCCTCCGATGCAGACTTACCATGGTAATTTATGTGTATCGCATGAAATATATGTATAATGTACATTATGTTCAATTAACCATCAAGAATTGAAGAATAATTGAAAAAAATATATTGGTAGTACAATTAAATAGTGGATGATTCTACATGAAAAAATAAGTTAATAATATGTAAATGTAAGATCTTAAATAAGCAAAATATGATCTGTAACGATATTTACTATACTAATTCATAGTTAACTGTCCAATTCATTTGCAAAAACTTTACTCTGCACTTTCAATTTTTTTTCTTTTTATTATTATTATTAAGAGTCGCCCACTTTCCACTACCAGTAATGGCTCCCTTTACATATATTAGATGTATGTATACAATTATATTTGTTAACATATTTCTTTTATATATTATTTGCAGGAGAAATGGCAATGAGAAATAATACTATGGTAACTGGTGTTCCTCCTGGTCTTTCGATGCCTCCTCCTGGACTATGTTTATCAGCACCGGAACAAATGCCGATAGGATCGGGTGGTGGAACACCATACCTTCATCTTGGCTTCTCATCAGTAAATCATATGCCACCATGGACAGGTCAGGTTATGATGGGGAATCAACTGATGTATCACACTGGCGATATGTTGGCTTATCCACCTTCCCCCTTAGTCAGCCGTCAATCGTCGCCATCCCAGTCACGATCTCCTAGCCGCAGTAATTCCCCAATGGGTCGCAGGAATAACACAATGCCGCGTACTTCGTCACAAGTGACTCAGTCTACTTCGAACACCTTAACAACGTCAACGAGTGCCTCTAACAGTCAGACAAGCATCGCAAGTTCAAATGCCAATTCTCTTCCCCCACTTCCTACACTTGGTACGAGTAGGAGTCATCCTGGACAACCTCCATTGCTTCCATCACGCTCTGTTCCTTTACCTATCAGCAGTTCTACAACTTTTTCGCGGCATAATAGCATAGAGAATACTCCTTCTACCTTAATTCCGGCAGCACCACAATCTAAACAACCACCACCACCACCACGATTGCGGTCCTCAACTTCTGGTGACTCTTTACGAGAAACGCTAGGGAAGGAGATGCCAAATTTCAAAGGCAACTTACAGAATTTTTCACTCGATGAGGTAAGATAGTAAAGTGCTGAAATAAATGAAATAATTAAATAGACGTGATTTTATTGGTATCGGAGAAAAACAAATTGATTTCATTAAAAATAATTGAAGTTTATTATACATAGATTACTATGTAATCGAATCTCATTCTTTATTTATATTATACATAAATTCAGTTTCTAGTAGCATATTTTGCAATTATATAAAGCGTAACATTATATAATACATTGACATTAATTCCATTACTTACTACATGCCACGAACAGATTCGGAGGATGAGCGACGAAGATTTAAGGGATATAGGATTAACACCAAATGCAGTTGGGCAATTACGAAGTATAGTTAAGAGTCAAACGACTAACGGTTTAAACCAAATTAATAGCGAGAAAAAATTGGACAATACTACTAACACGGGTCATGCAGTTGTAGAACCAATTGAAAATGAGGTAATCATTAAATACTTTACGTTTCATATTATACAAATAAAAAATTGCACGTCAAACAATTATTATCCAGGCTATACCGGGGATGGAGATGTTAAATGATAATGGAAATCAAAGCAGTAAGTCAATGCCATTACAGGAACAACATCCAGCGATGCATCATCATCATAATCACGCAGCTACTCCTAATTTACGGCGATATCCTAATATGCCACCATTAGATCCCGCGCAAATACAAATGTATCCTGCACCGCCACCAATGTATGCTACACAGAACGCACCATGTTATGCCTGTCTTACGTTACCTGTTGCTGGGGTACAAAATCGATATCCAAGGTAAGAAATATCAAAGTGATCACTTCACGAGGGTAGTAAAGCTTCGGAATTTTAAATATTAACCGTTCATTAATCTTACAGTTCTAGCAAATGAATTACTGTAACTATTTCGAATTTTGTATAGTTTATTACTCGTTATTCGGTAAATGTTTTTCTCAGATTATCATTAAAAAATACCAGTAATTGCTAAAGTTTACATTCAGTTACGTAAATGTGTGGTTTTTAGACGGCGAAGATGCTTCCAGACTCGTGGGAAATCTGAAAAAAAATTATCAATGGATTTATAATATAGAAAAGATATATATCTTGTTTGTCGGAAACAAAATGTAAAATTAATGTTGTGTACATTTGATTAAGAAAAATCAAAGTTTATTCATTTAAAAAAAATTTTTTTCCAAATTTTGCTTCCGACACACTTTAAATAACCTTTTTAAGCGCACGTGTAGAAAAGTTTCGAAGAATTGTTGGGGCCACCTTCAATATTTTATATCCACTGTTTCCGGAAACGTAGTTTTGAGAAAATGTCGATCGCGTTTAAGGTTTCACACTTTCTGAGTTCTTAAGAGAATGAATTTGTTTTTTATGTATAATCATGAAATTAATAGTTTTAAGTGAAAAATTGTATAATTGTAAGAAAAGGATTATCCTTTACACTAATTTACTTTTTATTTTTCATATTCCTTATGTTCCTTTATTTTATTTTCATATCTTTTTTGTAGTTTATAAATAGTTCATACTTTTGAAGATTGAAAAAGTTTTACGAGGTCGAAAGCATTCATATAATTTTTCGTTTCGTCAACGAATAATTGTCAAGCGCAAATAATTGCTTATCATTTTTTGGAGTTTATCAAATCCAGTAGTAAATCAAAGTCAAGTGTACATACAAATACTATAACACGCTACGAATATCGTAATTTAACGGCAAAACTGCCACCTTTATTATGTCAAAGTCAAAGCGTATTTACTTTGAGGGAAAGAAACGGACGTTCTGTATGTTACGTTCTAATATTTACCTTCATTCCGCTCGGAATTTGATTGCCGTTTCGCCAGTTTCTGGAACTATTCAATGAAGCTTGAAATTCACACACACACAAAAAAAAAACAAAACAAAACAAAACTTGTAGCTATTAGAATAGGTAACATCAAAAACGATATTTTGAAGATTTTGAGGCTTGGCTACTCTGCTTAATAATATTCGTTGAAATCAATTGAATTAATATAATATTAAAACGTTTTAGGTGCAATGCTCAACATGTGTATTGTTTGACGCAATTTCAAGCCTTGAGGTTAGACCCTGAGAGCAGTAGGCACTGTTCGCAAAGCAGTAGTTCCGATAGTACTGGTAGCAGGTCTCCGCCGGAAACACCTCCAGCAGCCCCGTGGGTGAGCGAGAGCAACGCACCACCAGTTACCGATCACCTTAACTCAGCATCGGCGCACTCTACGAGCGCAGTGTCACATCCAGCACCTCAACAGCCTATACAATCGATACCGGAGAGGCAACGTCCTAGAAAAAATCAGGCGCATGTGATGCGTCATAAAAATCAAATGGTGAACGGCGGTGGAGCACCGAATTTATCGCAATGCGTTTCCTTTCCCGCGCCACCAACGCAATCGCAGGTCACGTATCTGCCGCATGGTCATTTCTCAACTTTGAGACCCAGCAGTGGTATTTATTCTAACTTCTCACATGGACCGTATGCAAGACCAGCTTATCCGACCACGTATCAACCGAACGGTGAAATGATGTACCAGTATCCTGGGCATCCATCTTCAGGAGGAACACCCCCACCGCCACCGAACGCTGCCGCAACACCCGTACAAGCACCATACATGCCTCCTACTCCGGTTGTTACGTACGCGCCAGCTGCTGTCCCACCAACGAAAATCTCGTGTTATAATTGTGGCAGTAGCAATCATCTCGCAGTCGATTGTAAGGATCAAACGATGGAAGATCTTACGAAGAAAGGTAATCTTTTACTTCCTATTTGTTGGACTAGCAGCATTTGATTATTTAAATTTATGTCGCTTCTTTTCATAAACGATACATATTTCTAATTACAGCTCAGTACCGCCTAGACTACAGTATAATGAAACAACCTGGAGAGTGCCCAAGTTCTGACAAGTGATCCCCTGCCACGGACCACCCAGCAATTTACCATTATCATCACTACCATAATTACTGTTACCATCACTGTCATTATCATTCCCATTACCACTATTACCATGACCCCACGACAGCAATACAACTTAAGGACCGTTCAAAAGATGACTGCTATCGCTCCTTGTGCAAGTTTTCGGTGATTTTTGTAGACATCCCTTATATTCAGGACGACGATTTTTTAACTGAGGATGTTTCACAGTTCACGGTACCAGGTATACTTTTTACGAGATCTTATTTATGATAGTAATTATTCTTAACTATGATTGTAAAAAGATGTAGCGTCGTGTACAAAGGGAAAAGAACTAAAGGAAGCATAACGCAGAGTCCAGGTGTTCTCATCTATGTTGTTAGAATACATTTTGAACGATTTGTGTTAGACATTGACTCGGGTCTTTCCAAACGATACCTATGGGCTATTCACCCTCTAAGCCATTTCTCCCCATTTCTCTAATAACTAGCCATAAATGAAATGCAATGAAAAAAAAAAAAAGAAAACAACGCATTGTGCTCTGATTAGATAAAATCTACCACGTTTGACTATATTTATCATTGATACCTTTTCTTCTACTAGTATGTCTACTACCACTATTACTACTATTACTATTAAACTATTACTATTACTTCTATTATCGCTACTGCATCACGACGTTTTTATGTATATATATTTTCTCAATTCTTACGTGCGCAATGTTTGAACGAGTGTAAAAATATATAGAATGGTGAGGACGAAATAAGTGGGAAATATAGCGTGGAAGAATGACGAGTGAATGTGTAGACGAAAGTGAGAGAGAAAAAAATGAAGAAAGAAAGAATGAGAGAACAACAAACCATAAGTGTTCGATCATCTAGCTGCCGTTGCGCTCCTGTGTGTATAAAACTACGAATATATACGCCGCTCACCACTCATTTATTAATTTATGAATAGTTAGCTAAGTAACAATAACTCTCATCCTATTTATATAGTCACGCAATCACGTGCAACTTAAGCAATTTTATACGACTTTTATTGATCGCCCGTCTTTTTTAAATGTAACCGATGCGTTACATGCGTTTAGAATCTTCTTAGTGGTTAATGAAAAAAAAAAAAGGGAGGGGGAGGGGGGAAGGCAAGAATAATAATTCTTGGAATATGTGTTAGCGTTTAGGTATGAGTAAAGTGGCAATCTACGTTATGCGCTCGCCTTGTCAACAAGTTGCTACTACACTTAAATTAACTTTTGATTAAAAACACCATTAGCGAGTGTTAATCTGATTCTATTAGAGTGCATAATTTGGAAAATTTTTGACTAGCCCCTGTAATTTACGATGGTTTGTACTTTTTACTCGTAAGGCTCTCATATTATGCACCTGATCTATGTGTAGTGGGTCTTAAATACCTAATAGTATGGAATGAAAAGCTATAAAAGTGAACGAGAGTGAATAATGTGTGAATTTGAATACGTATGCATTTAAAAACTTTCCTTTGATGATATCTTGATATAAAGAATTTCTCAGGTGTTTCTTTTGGTTGGTACTCGAATATTTCGGCAGCTAGTCAGTGGCCACGTGAGAAAATTTTTTAGTAAATTAATGTACCAGTGTCGGTGTCTTTGCAAGGACGAAAGTTTGACTTTTAAGATTTAAAATCAGGCTCGCTGATTTTATTCTAATTACGATATAAATTCACTATGATGATATTATTTTTCATAGATTATTTTTTTATACGCGAGAAATGTGTTTCCTAAATGTTCTCTAAACAACGTTTGATCATTACAAACTCCAAAGAAAGCCAAAAACTAATTATTTATCGATTAATTACCAAAATCGCGTGTAGATTACAAATTTAACAAAAACAAAGAAAGAAAAAAAAGAATCGTAGGTCAGTTTAAAATTATTAAAACTGAAGACGTTGTTCCCGGTAATATGTTAGTCAAACTTTTGTCAATTGTTTGTAACAAGTTTATTAATGTAATTACAGAAACCTGGTTTCGGTGTTCGTAGGTGATGTTTAGTGAAAGTGCCATTTTTTATGTCAATACCTAGTGTCTTTATATCGGTCTACGAAAAAAAAAAGAAAAAAAAAAAAGAAAAGCAAAGGTTGACATTTATCTTGCTGTTACCATTAGCGAATAATAATAATTTTTTTTTTTTTTTTTTTCGAACTACCTGAGAAAAGTTTCGATGTGGCTGTGATCGATGAGAAGTTGGTGAAATTTATATCGAAGCTGTAAACCAGAACACCTATTCAACTTCACGATAAACAAAACGAAAAGAAAAAAAAAAAGATAAATTTGTTGGCATTCGCGAGCACTCTGTCCCAGGTATTAAGTGTTCATAATAAGTGGCAGAGTTCGTCTGAGTAAAGTTTACAAAACGAGAAAAAAAAAAAAAAAGAAGAAGAAGAAGAAGAAGAAGTAACAAGCCTCGTTTGTATCGCGTCAGAAATGTAATTGTGTTGCTTGACAATAGCGAAAGAATAAACACAGCGGTTTCGCGAATTTGTACGTGCTTCGACCACGAAACAAAGGAGTCTGACTTTATGGCATGCGCGTATGGAACGATAAAAAGATTTTCGTGTTTTTTTCGCGATCATGTCTTAAGTTCACGGTGAAAACTTCAGAACTCGGTTCTCGAGTTTTCGAGTAAATTCGCTTTACAAAAATTGAGAATATTATTAGTGTTAATTCGTTGACGTAATTTCTGATAACTTTGATAAGTTATAGAGAGGATTCATATACCACCTTGCCAAGCAGTAACAAATCATTGTTGACCAAGCAATATCGTGATAGTTTGTAGTCACGATTAGTTATTCGAAAGCAATAGTAATTATTAGCGCGCGCCACTTTATTACCGTTTACCAACCGTCGACGTTGACGGTGAGAAGGTGTAGTTTTTCGATCTAGTATCATTGGCAATAAAACGAACGCGATATATTTTGTCCTTAACTATTTAAGCAATATTTCTTAGAGTAACATCGGTATAGGTTTTTTCAGAGAAATATTATTGTATAGTATTAATGTTGTAAACAACAATAAGGCAGTTGTATGTTTTCGTTGCCAATCAGCAATTGTAGATAAACGAAGGTCGTGTAGTGCGCACTTTAGCAATAATGTCATGCTCGATAAACATGATGCGTTATGTAGATGTTATTTGACGAAAACAATTCTGTTCCAACGTGTCGAAGTAAGGAATTATGGTTTCCATTGCGCCGTTTCGTTTTATAAGTTTATTCAATATTTTATGGGAAATGCACTTTCCAACTGTACGTTCACATCGTATCGATAGTCTATTTGTCTTATTAGTTTCGTTCTCTGCAATACGTTTTTCAACTGTTATGTAACATTGTAAAATCACTTCCATTGGTTGCAACATCGCAGATGTGGTTTTAGCTAGAATTGAGACTCCTTTGTTTGGCAAATACCACGCACATTTAAGCTAGCGAAAAGAAACTAATGACAGCAAAGAAATGTTGTTCTTGGGAAGGGGAGAAGGAAGGTTGTCGGCTACCACAAGTCTTCATGGTTCCTGTGTCACCTATAATTGGTGATTTACTGGGAGCAGACTTATCTCTGCTCACAGAGAGTTAGGTTCTCTTCATCGAATCGGTATAGATCAGTCTCTGCTCTTGTCACTGTTTCCAATATCTTTTCGAGGCTTTGGCTCTTCTGTGATCTGGTTGTTGAGGCTCTTCTTCGGAGTCAGTGGACTCACTATCAGCGTAGACTCTTGGAAACGTGATAGGATCTTTGTTGTCCATGGTGTTGGTGACTTTTGCTTGATATCTTCTGGCAAGTCTCTTCTCAGTAGGGAGATCTCCTATTTGCCTTAAAACGTCGTTTCTGATGGGACACCTGATCCCCTTTCTTTTAACGCTGAGGTCTTCTATGGTTTTTTTTTGCCAACTCCAGACATCCTTCTGACAACGTATGGTCCTGCAGGTCCCAGAAGTCCATGGGATATAGATATTATACGCAATATAATAGAGATGTGAACGATTTCTACGGTTGACTTTTTCATATTCTTGCAAAGATTTGCAACTTGATATAGAGAATATCGTCACAAGAGTCTGATTTCAGCTAGCAATAAATAAACTCTTTTGTAGTTGTCTTCTGTAGAGAATTGTGATCGCAAAAGTGAGAGACTGGTTCGTGTAGTGGTTCCAGAGGGTTGAGCAACACTTTATCCAGTTTTCAAACTCTTTGTCTATTTTCTTATTTGACATCCTCATGTTTCGCCGAGATGCATGTCCAAACTGCAACCTACTTTGACCGAGTGCTCCATGTTTTTACCTCTCCAGCCAAGGTCACTTTTTTAGCCAAAACTACCAGTCCTTCCATTACATAAAAAAGATTTCTGATTAGTCCCTGTCCATGATAGACAGGCAACTGCTCTCAACAACCATTACAAAGCCAAACCTCATAGAGTTTCTGAGTAGAAGCAATTGGCAACACACCTTAACAGTCATAAGACACAAAGGGGTCGTCAGATCTACCGTCGGATTAGGCTACCAACCGATTCGTAGCGAAAGGGTAGGCTCGTGTATCGCGCGAAGACTGTGGCGGTCGTCGATTTCAGAAGATTCGTGTGTCTTTTTGGGTGGAGATCTGTTTGATGCAATCGTTATGCTACATTATTAAAAAAAAAAACAACAAAAAAAAAACAAAAAAAATAGTTCGAATGCTCTTGATCAAATCAGTATTATACCTGAACGAATCAAACAAAAAAGAAAAAGGAAAAAAAAAAGGAAGAAAAAGTTAAAGAACCATATCACTCGAACGGAAGCCGTAGAACAGAAACGTGAGAGATTAATAGTAGTGATAACTATAATGAAATGATAATATTGATATTAATTATAGTAATAACAATAAGGATAATATTATATATTCGTTGTAAGGTAGAGATGTAAAGTTTCCAGAAAGATTGGACATCGTTATGCCAACAAAAGTGTCTCGCCTTTTTCGTCGAATGTAGGCCATTGATGAAGATAAAAGGGAATGCGATTCGGACCGTGAACAGATTTTAACGCGTCAACCTTGGTTGTCTCTGTCGTTCTATCGTAATTCAATTAGCTCTTGTAATAATTGTTTCCGTTTCTAATCCCTGTTAGCACAACTACTCGCCGCTCTTTAACACTTTTAACTACTGGCCTGTTTCGAAACAGTCTACAAATTTAGATTTTCTATATCAGTATACATTCATCTAGGCTGACATTAATTTGTGTACATCGTTAGTAGATAGATCAAAAGGCTCGCGTGTTTCCTCAAAGCACACGAATAACAAGGTCCTGTACGGTGGACACTGAAATTAAAAACTATAGGCGGGCTCTCGGTAGATAAAAGTGTTAATTGTTCCTCTTCTCGCTTCAATTAGAACCGATCGTTAGCGTTTTTCTTTTTACGTTTGCGAACCGATCGGGACATAAAATTCAAACGAACCTAACGATAGAGTCCTTCATTGAGAACTTGAGCGATTAAAGAAAGTTGAAATCCTTTTGTTTAGTTAAAATTACCGCACGATGTAGATTGCTCGGTGAAGTAAACTGTTTTGTTGTCTATCCAGCCGTGAAATTAAAGACCAAATAAGCCGTTCGCTTTTAACACTTTGCCAACCGCACACTTTCCGCGAACTTTAGACAATAACGTGGCTTTATTCGTCGTATCTGTGAAGCTATTCAATGACGATATTTCTTTAAATATCACATTAACATTACGTACCGATAATTACACAAATATTCAGTGACATCTCGTACGCAAAATTACGTAAAATTGTTAAATCGGATTACTTTGTCTAGATACATAAACGATCTCGGATATGTACCTCTTTCGAAAAATTAATTCTTATCCGCTACCTGCCAATCGTATCTTCGATTTTTAAATGACATGTGGTTACTGTACACACGCTTATTGTGTATATTTGTAAACGCACAACGCGATGCGGCGTAAAGAGACCATTGGTTGGCAATGTGTTAAAGATTCAATTACGTAAATCTTTCTTTTCGTTTCTCTTTGGCGTATTTTAATTAATATATATATATATATATATATCAATATATTATATATATTATATTATATATATTGATATTATATATATATCAGAATATCTAACTATATATATATATATAGTTAGATATTCTTTGTCACAACACTCTTGATATGCCACGGAATAACAAACTTTCTCGACACTTTTACATCTCCAGTACTCGAATAACTCGAGCGAAAAAAAGGAAACGAAATTATATATATATATATACGTATATGTGTATATTTATAAAGGAAAAAAAATGCGAGGAAAGCCACAGGATGCGAGAGAGGAATCGAGTTACGGTGTATCTCCTTTTTTCCAAACGTTTTTTTGGACATACAGGGGTGTAATTGGGCAGCGATTAGGATTGTACAGAAAATAATAAAACGAAAAAAAAAATAAAATAAACGAATAAGATAACGCGTTAACAGTAAACAAACGACAAGAGAAGTCGAAACGAAACACGTCGAACACACACACACACACACACACACACACACACACACACAAGTGTGCGCACATGTACACAGCCATTTATCGAGATACCGTCGGCATAGTGACTTACAAAGCGCTTACAATTACGATATACATTTGCTGCGTGTTTCGCCAGCAGAACTCGCGTTACGGTAATAATAATAATAATAATAATAATAATAATAATACTAATAATAATAATATTAATAATAACAATTAAAAAACAATGTGTGTGCGAAAGAGAGAGAGAACGTTAGCACGAGGCGACCGTCACGAAGACAATACGCGCTTTGGGTGAGAAAGAAAACGCCGTATTAAAAGACAACAAAAAAAAAAAAAAAAAAAAAATTGCAAAACGAACATAAAAAAAAGGAACGAAGAAAAAATAGCGTGTGAAAAATATAGCGAGAATCGAGACGACGGCGAGAGAGAAAGATAGAAAAGCGAGTGGGAAGACGGTCGAATCTTACCGATTCCCCCATACAGATCGCCGCAAGCAGCTCCAAACCAGGCAAAATCGCGCGGATTCGCCTCGCTCTACGTCGAAGCGAACCAGCGTCGTTAGCTCTAGAGAGGGTATCTAGTTGAAGCCCCTTTCGTTTTTTTTTTCTTTTTTTTTTTTTCGTTGGAGAAACCTTGTAAAGACGTCCCCGATCATTCGGGGGAAGGCCTGGGATCGCGTGGGATCGGTAACAGGAAAACCCTAGGGTTTCGTACGAATCTGAAGTTTATCGTGTCTCCTTTTTCGAAAAGCGTCGATGAGAGGAAACGGGACAAACGTCGGGAAACTTTCGATTCCTTTTCGAAGCCTAACGTTCGGAGATAGCAGAGCCTACACCCCCCCCCCCCCCCAAACCCCTCGGTTTTCCCAAAGGTTTCGAGGTTCCTTGAAGCTCGAGCGAAAAACAGACTTTCCACGGATTTAAGCGGAGCTGCTCGCGCAAACTCTCGCGGCGTATGGAGCGCGCCAAGTTGGATCGCGATCGTGTAAACGCGTGTGTGCCGCTACGATTATTCTCCGGTAAGAATAGAAAAAAGACGAAAAAAAAGAAAAGAAAAAAATTAATAACGAAAATTGATAATGTTTTTAGAAAGCATTCGAACGACGAGAATGAAGTTCGTTCGTTCGTTTTCTACTTTTTTTTTTGTTTTATTTTTGTTTTCTCTTTTTTCTCGCTGGACGACGAAAGCTCGCGTTGCGATTGTCGTGACGCGAGAAAAAAAATGTAAACAGGACAAAGGAAAAACAGAGAAAAGGACAAAAAAAATGAATTTATGCGAAAATCGAAAAAAAAAAGAGAGAAAGAAAGAAAGAATACGAAATAATAAGAATCTGTACGAGAATTTGTGCTACTTATGTGTCGTGTACATACGAGAACGGTGCGCAAGGGAAACACGTGTGTATGAGATTACGCGAGTATGTATGAGTGAGAGCATGATAGGGAAAAAAAATAAAAAAAATTTACATATAAATATGTGATGTGTATATACACACTCTCTCTCTATATATATATATTATATATTATATATATATATATTGTATATTATATATATCATATATACATATATATATATATATATTATACGAAAATATTGAGATATATTTGTAAATTCTGTTATCTGAATGCATTATAAATATTTTAACCTCCTGTAATGAAATATTTAATAAAAAACGTTACCAACCAAACCGTCTACACTTTTCGTCGGTGTGCTTAGGATATATGTGCATTTTATGGAAATTTACTAGTGTTTTACGTGCGACAAATACGACACCCTGTACAGTGACATTTTGTCCTATTTTTGTTAAAGTATTGTATGCTATTCTTTTATATATATATATATGTATATATTAACTTTGTGGAAGTTGAAGGTAATATTAAGAAGCTCTATGGAGGTGTTTAAAGGGACTAAAACGTTTTTCATAGACTAAATAAAAAGGTCTAGTTGGTTGCATTGCCGGGCCATCGACAGACATTGTTATATATCATTTTCTGTAAACAAAAATTATAATAATTTTGTATTAGCAAATACACAATTATACTGTACTAGATAAGTTAAATGTATTTTCTGATGTGGATTAAACTAATCAAATTCTCCGCATAGTATGTGCGGCAAATTAACGGTCAATTCCATTTCATTTGTTATTATCTTATACCTGCTGCTTTTCTGTACTCTTTTTTCATCGCTTCTTGTTCACGCATAATCGTTGGGGCTTCGAATAAATACTGTTACGATTTTCTGTGATTTTCTTTTTTAATTAGAACATAGCAATTACCATTTGTTACGCAAACAGTATCAACATGTTAGCAGCGAAAGGAGCACTGCAATCGTACAAAGTTTTTCCAATAAAATTTCATTAATAAGTATTATCGAATCGAGTACAGTGAATGCAATCGATCCACGAGACTTCTGTTATGTAAGACTGTACATGTGTGGCATAAAGGAAGCAATACAGATACCGCATTATGGGTCCATATGGCATAGATACTCTTATGTTTTGCGTAAATTCTTGCAAACTAGACGCTATCTATACGTGCTGAATTGCTCTTTTAATTACCGATGTAAAAATTCTTACGAAAATTTATAAATACCTTTATTATATTCTTTTTTATACTACACAGAAGTCGATTTATAGACTTGAAACTTTAACTACCGTCTTATTTAGAAAGAATTTACGATTTAAAAGAGAAATTTTGTATTAGGTTGACGCAAAAATGATTTCGTTTTTTTTGTATGGTCGCCAATTAGATGGCTTTGAATTAATTCTGCTTAAAGCAATCGTCGATTAAATGGCTTTGAATTGATTCTGCTTAAAGTAATCGTGAATTAAATATCTTCGATTAAATTTGCTCATATCAATCGTCGATTAAACGACTTTCGATTAATTCTGCTTAATTCAATTTTAATTAAACAATTTTTAATTACATTGTTTGTAATTAATTGTCAATTAAAGACAGGAATTAATTTCAAAAGTAATTAATTACTCGCAACCCTGATAAGTAGTAAACGATCTTAATGAAAACGATTTGTTTCAGCTATACGCCTTATCGACACGTGTACGGATGTGGTACGGTGAATTCGAGGAAGTTCGTTAAGTTATATTTGCGCAACGCCCCGCATACATTATAATATGCAAGATATTATATTAACAAAACGTCTGGAATGCACGTGTAATGAATCCATTTTATCTTCGAGAAATGTGTTTTCATAGACGACCTGATGATATCGCGAAGTTAAAAAAACAGTCGAAGGTGCAATTTCATTTTTCCCCGATGATTAGAAATCCAAGTAAACGGTACTGTTATTGTGTTTATCCAATTAAGTTTCAGATCTTGTTAGGCGTGTTCTCCGATCGTGGTAGGATATGGAACACCAATCGGTACAGTTGGAGTGGATCAAACTACTCAAGATTGTATCGAAGAGTCTGGAATTATTCTGTTCGTTATCGAAGTAAAATTTGTTTTCCAAAAGAATATCCGTCGTTTCTACGACTCGTTCTCGGACATTTTAAGACTTAAAATTTAAGTCATACCATTTATTTAGAATATTATTTAGGGCATCGAGATTTGTTTCTTATAAAAATTTATCACGAATACATCGTGCACAGAATTAATTCTTTATAGCCCATTGGCAATCCATAATCAATATTTTCAAAGTTTCACATTTGTTGCCAACACTTTTCAATAGGCATCAGATAACATTTAACAAATGTACTTCTAAACATCAGTTTCATACATTCACTTGTTTTTTTTTTTTGTCCCAAAGAAATTATAAACATTGGCCAGTTTTCAGCGCCAGGCGTACTTGGCTCCTTGACCCCTTGCACTCGAGAGGCGCCGCCGGGTTTTACCCGTCAACTCGAGTGGCGACCGAGAGGCGACAATTTTTGTTTATCTAACATTTCGTTGAACCTTAAAACTTCGATAGCAAATATCGTGCGCATGAATAGATTTCTAAATTCTTTATACATTGTTTGAAAAAGTACAAAATGGTACACTTTCAAATAGCGACATGATTTTTTAACTCAAACTTGACGTTCCTAGAGTTACTTCATATATAGTTTTTAAAGTTTTTACTGATTTCAAAGTCTTGAAACCCTGTATGAATGTTCGTTTATTTTATTTAAGGGGGGAGTCTGGTCCAGCTAATGTATTTTTCTAATGCATATAATTTCCAGATATAATTAATTTTTGTTATTGAAACTTATTTACATAGTAACTTATTACATATACAGGGTGTCCCAAAAATGTTGTAACACATTGAAAGGGGTGGTTCGGGAGGTGATTTGAAACAACTTTTTCCTTAGCGAAAATGTTGTCCGAGGCTTCGTTAAGGAGATATTAAGAGAAAACCCCGACCAATCAGAGCGCGCGTAGACCGTTGGAGCGGCCGCGGTAGCGAAGGCTACGAGCTAAGCGGCCGCGCTTGTACGCGAACAAGTGACTCAACGTGCATCGAAGGGCATTGACGCGGCCGCTTAGCTCGTAGCCTTCGCTACCGCGGCCGCTCCACCGGTATCCGCGCGCTCTGATTGGTCAGTGTGTTCCGTTAATATCTCCTCAACGAAGCCTCGGACAACATTTTCGCCAAGGAAAAAGTTGTTTCAGATCACCTCCCGAACTACCTCTTTCAAGGTATTACAACATTTTTGAGACACCCTGTATAGATATAGTAGTCGCAAGGAAAGGATTCGGTGAAAACGGTGGGATACGTGGAGCCTTGGGAAAACATCTGATAGATAAAATCAGAAAATTTTCTTTTTTAGTAGGTACGTAAAATGCGTATGAACCTCAATTTGCAAAAAAAAAATTGTCCTTTTCAAGAATTTTGATTGATAAATCTAGTTTAATGGAAATCAGTTTGAGAACTTGGGAGGTTGGCAACTTAACCTAACAAAATGTGAAGTGCCCTCAGAATCATGTAAGATAAAGTAATGATAAGAAGGATGGAAATATTATTTAAGAAGAACTTTTAGTGTAATAACTAGACTGCGGTTCTTTATGCATTTATAGGAAATTTAAATGTACAAGAATCTACAATTGAAAGTAAAGTTCATGTTATAATATTTGCCGAATAAAATAAATTTCCATTTAGGTTCAATTTTGGAAGCACGTTCGCGAAGATTTTATTTTGCATAAAGGTCTGCAGTCTAGTAATAACTATTGTATACGATTACATATTTGAATAAATAACGGAACGGAATGTGAAGGGAGAAAATTAATTTCTACACCTAATATTAAATTATAGGCGAAAGCTAAATCAGTTGTGAAAGTGTTAATAGAGTAGGTTGCAACCGTAAAGGTGAATGATCCGTATTCTTCAATTTCATGTAAAAATTCAATTCTTTAGACGAGGAATTACTGTATAGAAATGATTTAAACGAGACGCGTAAGTTCTTCAATTTTCTCTTGGAGCGAATGCTCGAAGGGTCGAGAAAGGAAAGTAGGTGGGTTCACCTCGGAGAGGATCGTTTTCTTCCGTGTCTATCGCGAGTTCGAATAAGCTCCACCGCGAGGAGTCGACGTTTCACGCAGTAGGGTCGATCGAATCTCGCGACCCGCAGGGAGGGAGTTAAAGGAGCGGCACTAGAGCCGCTAGGGCCCTAGGCAACTTCCAATTTCAGTGTCCCCTTTTAATTCGAATGTAAAACGAAATATCATATGGAACATGACATTTAAATTTCAAGTAACATCTGTTGACTATCTGTTGAATCTAATAAAAGTTTTTCGTACAATAGTACTATCACACACGTTAACTGGTAGAGACTGCTAGGCACTATTTTCCAACAATTACCTTTCCATCCTTTCAAATTTGATCAGTTTCCAACGTCAAGACACTATCAAGTTGTCCTTATCAATTATGTTTACATTTATGTCTATTCCCTTGCTGATTGCTGAGATGGACAAAGCTACGTACAAAATTTCAAGCAACGAGTAAAAGGTAATCTTCGATCCGTTCCAATTACAGTCAGAATTCTACGATAATTTTACGTCGAGCTTGATACAAGTGTTAGTTTGTCTGGAAAGTCCGTGCCGAATTTTCATACGTGGTACACGTCTGTTTATATTGGAATGGTTGAAAACAATTAATATGGGTGCATCCCTTAAAAAGTTGAAAGGTCGTGGAACGAAATGGTATTTATATAATTCAATAAATATATATCAAAATTCAATTCCTTTGTATTATTCTTAAAAATTGGCACGAACTTTCTGGACAACCCAATATATATCAAAATTCAAATGTGTATTCAAGATGTCTTTATCAATTATGTTGACATTTATTTCTATTCCCTTGCTGATTGCTGAGATGGACAAAGCTACGTACAAAATTTCAAGCAACGAGTAAAAAGGTATACAATCTTCGATCCGTTCCAATTACAGTCAGAATTGTACGATAATTTTACGTCGAGCTTGATAGAAGTACAATAATTTGTTCGATCGTTAGAGTATCTATTGCTTATCCATGGTTGGAGTAAAATTCTGGCCATGTTTGGTGTCGAAGGGCCCTCGGGAAAAAGGTGGCTCGAACCGTTGTTCGCTCGGACGTAAAGTCGTCCCTGAGGGGAGCCGAGTAGCGGCGGTGGGAGCCGAGTAGCGGCGGTGGGAGCCGAGCGTTATGCTCGTTAACGCCGGTGGCGCCAGCTGGCCGCAATGGAAGGAAGAAGGACGGGAGGACGAGGTGGGAGCGGATGCGCGGCAGGGAGAGGGTGGAGGCGCGTGTATCGACGCGGCTGCGCGATTACGTCGATGCGGTAGGGTAGAAAAGGGTAGCAATTCTCCAGCGGCGGGGAAGCGCTGGCGGTTGGACAGAGAGAGAGGGAGTCGCGAGAGAAGGAGGGGACGGCCTGAAAAGCTCGGGCCAGGCTGGGTTTGATCGCTCAATATCCATCCCTTGGCCGGACGAGAGCGCCTGAGAACAGCGGCTCCAGACGAGGGCACGAATCAACCCTTCCTTCTTTTGCGTCCTCGCCCGCGCCACTGTTCCATCGGGAGACGAACAAGATTAACTGGAGGAGCCGGAGGACCCGTGTTGGAACAGGGATTCGCACGTCGAACGTTCGCAGTGGTACGCGAGGGAGCCAACCCGATCGCTCTCTGCAGCTTTCGTCTGAACCATCGGAATGGAGGGCAAGAAAGTCGAGCAGTATTACTCGCCGCCGCCAAAACTCGGCAAATGGGAAGGTTTTAGGATCTTTCTATGGAACTCCGAGACTGGACAATTCCTGGGCCGTACGGGCGCCAGTTGGGGTAAGTTTTTCCTCGGGGCTTGTCATATTCGTACGCGCGAACAGATTCCGAGTAGACTCGACCGAAATTCTAGCGAAATCGAATCGCGGGTTCGCGCGCGAGTTCGTTCCCGTTACGTCATTCCCAATGACCCCTTGGCGTTCATCTTTATGAGCTCGATGCGTACAGATACTTAAAAGCACAGTATCTAAATTTATTGCTCCTTCTCGATAGTTTCATTTCCGTGTCTTTGCGTATCTTTCCGTGACTTTCGAACGAGAAATGCAATACGTACCCCGAGTTACACACGAACCGTTAACAGAGATGAGTGAAGTTTCTTTTACGAATAAATCCATCGAATAACGAATACCATTGTATTCCTCGAACGGAAACTGAACTTTGCGCCAAACGAATAGAACTCTTCGCTACTTTTCGCATAGTAGTGTCTTATGTTACTAAAATTTTGCCAATCTCTACGCGTTTAGCGGTTAATCAGTGGATTTCCTCTTCGGTTACGGTAAAAAGTGTCGGTTGGCGCGATACGGGGTCAAACTCTGTTTAGTATAAAATTGCTCGCGACAGTTGTTCCGCACGGAAGAAGAAGAAGATTCTTTTCGAAACGTCTGACGAGCAAATGTTTGTTTCGCGATGGAAGAATTCGCTCGATTGGCATTCAATCGTGATTCCGTGTCATTCCTGATGTATAGTGTCGCAATATACGCGCGCACTGCAGCTCATTAGCGATGCCATATACATACACGTAAAGATCTCTCGCGTTGTATTCGAATACGTGACGGCGGTCTGATTTTAGTTGAATCGATTTCTGTCTAACGTCGATACCATAAGACGGGGTGGGGACTGTTTTCACCGTCGTGTGTTCTCTATATCTCTCTCCGCGGTTGAATCTATACTGACGAGCCCAAGAGATTCCTTCCAAATCGAATTCGTTCTTTTCTTCTCTTACCGATTTCTATCCAATTAATCGTCTTTTTCCTATGGCAACTTTCTTATCGCCATTACATGAATTATGAAATACAGTGGGTGTAGAAAGTACACCCATCAATTTCCAAACAAAACTATGTAAAATTTCAATTTATTAACTTATTTTTTTTATAAACAACCACGTTCCACATATTCTCGGAAATCTCTGGAATAGATACAATACACAAAAAAAAGAAGAAAAAAAAAGAAAAATAGCTATTTACGTTAGTTGCGAAATTAACAAGAATGTTGAAGCAATAAGTATTCGCACAAGGGTTTAATTTTTAAAACTTCATTAAAAAGAAAGAAATTTACACGAATTTTTCAAGTATATGATACTTCCTTTGTGATTTTCTTCGGGATTTCCTTTTGATTTTATAATTATTGTAACTCTTCTAAGCGTTAAATTAACTATAATTATTAGTTATTCGAAGTGGGATTTTTTTTTCATTCCTCTGTTAGAGGCATTTTTAAAAGTACTTTCCTGGAAATCTGATGTTTTCTAATTCGTACGGTGCGACAAACTAATTCGTTTACGTTACAAACTCCACTGTAAATGGTTCGTCATAAATAGACTGCGGATCTTTATGCGTTTATAGGAAATTTAACGTGCAAATAATTACAAAATGCAACAATATGTAAGAATATAAAAAAGATTGAATGTAACGTGCACGTTGTAATATTTGCAGAATAAAAATAAATTCCTATTTAGGTTCAATTTTTCTAGGCACGTTCGGCAAGATTTTATTTTGCACAAAGATCGGCAGTCTAGTCACAGGAATCGTACAAATACTTATCGCTTCTATACTTTTAGACACTTCTCCCATTCTTTTGTTAATTTCACAAATTCTATTAACTAGTAAATGTTGTTTGGACTATATCCATCTTAGAGATTTCCGAGAATATGTAAAATATCATCGATCAGAAAAAAAGAAGTTAAAAAACTAGAATTTCACGCAAAAGTTTTATTGGGAAATTGATCGGTGTACGAATACATTCTGCATCCACTGTATATCTCGAAACCACGATTCACGTAACTGGAACCATGGCGTCCGCGAGTTTCGATGAATCGAATCGAGTGTAACGCGAATAAATAACTAGAAAATACGTCTCTGAGCTAACAAGTAAGTTTCGACCGAAGCTCGATCACAGCTCGATGTTATTGCGATAATGACCTCGTTTTTCTAGTTAGAAAATTCTCATGAAAATACACAATTTTTATTTACACGACCTCCCATTTCGTTAAATATATACATTACATTATATACATTTCAAAAAATATGGTTATCCGAACGTTACGTTCAAAGTTTTTCATACCAAGTACGTATACTTTACGATTACGAATAAAATCCAATCCACGCTTACTTGCTTGTTGTAACGTAAACGTCACTTTTGCACAGTCCACGCGTTACCGACGAAGAAACTTTAGTCAAAATTCGCAAATAACTTCGTCCGAATTATCCGTATTCAACAAGAACCTTCGGCAGATATATTTTTTCACACTTTGAGAAAATGGAAAGAAAGAAGAATCGTTATTTAGAAAGTTCTGAACTGGAATAACCATTTAAGGGAAAGCTTTCCGATGTTCGCGTAATTCATTTTTCTGGACACTGTTATCGCTGGAAGGAACGCTCTCGAATGCGTGCAAATGGACGTGTCGAAATAGAATTGTACCGTTTTTATCTATCGGCGCACGTATCCTGTTCCGATAACGTTTGTTTTCATTCGTTTTCCTCGTAACATTGGCGTTTATGCGTTGGAATTCCAAGGTTCCATTAAGTTGCCGTCGAATCGGGTTCGCAGTTTTGTCTCGAGATAAACGTATTTTTGTTATTGGCCGCGCGTCGGCTCACGTCAAAAGTCTATCGGACGACAAAGGCAAAGAGAAACCACGAGAGCGATGAGAGCGAGTGACGATTGGAATTCATTGGCGTAACAGCGAAGTACGACGCTCATCGAACAACTTGATACTACTTAAGTTTCTCAATTCCATGATTTTTTTTTTTACATCTTACTACTATGTTTTCGGCTGGGGTGAGCGGACATGTCGCTTTTGTCTCGGTCTCCTTCAATTTCACGACACTCGGGAGCTTTATGTGGTCGCGTAGTAGTCTATAACTTATAGTATTATACAGTGGGTGTAGGATGTATTCGTACACCGATCGATTTCCAAAAAAAAAACTATGTGAAATTGTGGCTTGTTAACTTTTTTTTTTTCATAAACAACGATATTGTACGTATTCTTGGACGTTAGACTTTAGACGTTATTTCTTTATTATGTTAGATTATTACGTGGGCTTTTTTGAAATATTAGGTTGTCCCAAATGTTTCTTTCGTAATTTGCACTCAATTATTTTGTGCGGCTGTGTTTGTATAAATAAACGATCTAATTTCTTAGATGCTGATGTTGTAACAGTAATGGGGCAAAATGAATCGTACGCAATTCAATAATGTAACATTAGACATAAAATAGTCACGAATTAGACATAAATTAGTCGCTTATTAATACAACGAAAGAAACTTTCGATCGATGATTTCTTTAGTAAATGAAATTTAAATAAATTGTCCAAAACGTGCGTAAATTTTAATTTTATAATAATACTTCTAGAAAGTGTTACAGGAATATTTGATGGAATTAGTCCAGAAATATTGAGAAAATTAATGTACAGATCGTCGTAATTAATTCGTGAAGATTTTGGTAAACTTTCAACCAATTTAGTATGTCACATATTTCTGTATTTTTTCCCTTGACAATAGTAAATTATTTTATTCTTTTTTTATTCATCTATTTTTCTTTATTTGTATTTAAGAATACATGTAAATAATTATTCTTATTCTTTTTTCTTTCTTTCTTTTTTTTTTTTAATTACAAACCTCGAAAGTAATTGACATCGTATAAATCTTGAAAGTTCAATGATTTCTTTAATAAATAAATGGTATGTTTACCTCGGAAAAGCACAGAATTCATTTCTACTTCTAATAGTGTATACACACAGTGGGTGTAGAATGTATTCGTACGTTGATCGATTTCCAAAATAACTTTTCTGTGAAATTGTAGTTCATTAACTCCTTTTTTTTATAATCAATGATGTTCTACATATCCTCGGAAATCTTTGGAATATAGTTCAAATAACAATTACCAGTTTATGTAATTTGCGAAATTAACAAGAAAATACGAAAAACCGGTAGAAATATAGAAGCAATAAGTATTCGCACGGTTCTTACGGCGAATAATTTACAGTAGAATTTGTAACATAAGCACATCAGTGTATTGCTTCATGGGAATCAGAAAACGTTAAATTTCCAATACAAAAGACTTGAAAGATGCTCTAATAAAGGAATGGAAGAAGATCCCGTACCGAATAACGTCGACATTTATGATAGTTAATTTAATACCTACAAGAGTTGCAGTGATTATAAAATCAAAAGGAAATCCCACGAAGTATTAATTATTTATAAATTAATGTAAAGTTCTTATTATTTTTTTTTATTTTTTTTTTTTTTAACGAAGTTCTAAAAATATAACACTTGTACAAATAATTATTGCTTCTGTATTTCTATCGATTTATTGTTTTTCCTTGTTAATTTCGCAATTTACACAAATAGTTATTTTTTGTCGTACTCTATCTATTCTAGAGATTTCCAACTATATAGTCAGGGAAAAAAGGTGGATCGAGTTGCTATGTGTCCATTACGTGTACAAGTTTTTATTTGATTTTACCAATTGTCTTCACGATTAATTGCGACGGTACAGTGTTAATAATCTGCGACATTGTGCTCGGCTCTGTTGTAATAATAATTGCTGACTGATGCGCGCGACACCGCTCAATGCCGTTTATATAATATCGTTGATTACTGTCATTCGTAAAATATTAGCTTAGACCTTATTTTTTCTTGTACCTTTTTCTATTATGGATTCTATTTTCCTAAGTACCACTGAAACTATTCATTAATGTTCTTTATGCAGTCGTAAATGATCTGTAATGTAATTGTTGCACAGATCTCCGGATAACTCTTTTTTCTTTTCTTTTTTTTTTTCTTGTTTAACGGATTACGCTAACATCGTGTTTTACAATTTGTTATAGAAACGTTCAAAAGTTTTGTGGTTTCACGAAAAAATTTGTTTACGTTTAAATTATGGTAAAAGGGACCTAAGCATAAGGTCGAAATAATTATGTTTAACAAACAAAACTTTGTCTACGACTACTGCATTCTTTCTATATTTTCTGAATATATTGAACTTTATTTAGATATTTCTTTTTTATATTACACATGTATTCTTAGTAACTTTACGACGAATATCTCTAATTGCGTAACATAACGCCGTAGCCAGGCGAAATAATTAATATTTTTAGACAGAACAGGTGCGCAATTTTAAATTATACATTTGAAAAGTTCCCGACGAATGTTACTTTGTTAGATCCTATAAATAGGTCGTTTTCTTCCTGGAGTTGACACGCTGAACTATGCGTCTTTATTCTATTTATAAGCGTATCGATCTGGTACAAATGCCTGTATCCGAAATACGTGTTGTATAAAAAGGAAATTGTCGGATTCAGTTCAGAAAAATGTAAGCGCCTTATCGAATTGCACCAAATATAAAAACGGGGACCTGAATAGAGTGTGGAATTAAACGTTCTAAATTGTTAGTAATATCTGTGTACAATTTATAACTAGACCGTGGATTTTTATGGATTTATAGGAAATTTGAATGCGCAAGAAACTATAAAATGCACACGGTATACAATAATATAAAAAAAAAAAAATATTGAAAGTAGAGTAAAGTAAATTGATGTTTGAGACCTGCCTTTTCGTAGGTACAAAAATTTTATTTCACATCAAGATTCGCAGTTTATTCATAACTGACACAAGGGTGTAATAAAATATAATAATAAAACGATTATTGCACTCGAAAATAGAAATGCAATTTTGTAAACGTTTCAGCGATTCTTGATCGCATCGAATGAATTCTTATTCTCTTCAAGTAGTAACGCCTGAAATAAACGAGACTGGTAGACGTAACCGCGTATAATAGTACTTGTAAACAAGAAATTTTCACAAATATTTTTTGTTATACTTCGTTTACTCATGCAACATAGACCAACGCGCAAGCTACTTTTATATTTATCGACGAATTAATGGTCATGGTAATGCAAGCATGAAGCAGAAAAATTAGTTCTGTCGTGATTCCACAATTCGACAAAAATCCTTTGTGAAATTTTGATATGTGCACGATACTAATAATAATAACGTAATTTTTTCATTCGGTTATTCGTTCCACGAGCAGCACTTGAACATGTCTGGGAGATATATGAAAATAATCGTAGTATCTATTAAAAAAATTCTAGATTACTTTGACAAGTTTTCCAAGGTGTCCCTCAACAATTTTCGAATCGTTTTACTGACCTGTTCAAAAGTTACAACAGTTTCTATATAGTATATTTACGTGCAGTTAAATGGAAAACATGCTATCACGTTAATTGAAATAGAAAAATAGTGTTAAAGAAACAGCAAGAATAATCTATACATTTATAAACTGGTAGATCAATAAAAGAAATAATATTTACTACTTGTTACAGAATTGTTTATTAAAAAAGAAAGAAAAAAAATGTGAGATTCACGCTGTTATTATTAAGTTTAAAGAAGTTCCTATTACCAACTGTGAAAGCGTTAGTGTTGCCACGTTTTACTACATAAAAATGATATTTATTTTATTTTATTTTATTTAAAAAAAAAAATAACATTCTCCGTTATGCAGGCATACATTTGTTTTCTAATTTTTATGAAGTGTCTTTAAGTTATTTGTACGGTTCATTTTAGATATAAAAAAATGATGTATTTTTAACCGACTTCGAAAAGGATATAATATATATATATATATTTTTTTTTATTATTATTACTTCAAGTTGAATTTAAGGCATCTTCAATGCCAAAAGTTTTTTTTAGTAATGATTTTAGTATTAAGAATTTCATTCTAAAATTAATATTCGTACGAATGTCGTAATTACAAAGATACGATTAATTAAAATGTCACATACATTTGTGTCCGATTGTACCTCCCATACATCAACTAAATTTCGACTCTTGATTTGGTTTCGCTTTCGTTGGAATACAATACGTGGTTGCTATAGTAACGTAACATTTTCACGGCTTGTTTTTTTCTGCGATATCGATCACGGCGATCAGGCGAAACGCGACGGCGCCGCAAACTTAGAAGCCAGAGCGTGGTTCATTTATGAAGTAGGTCGTTGTTATTGTTACATCCACCTTCGAATCTCTGTACAGGAAATGGCGTCCTCTGTGACGTCTCTCGTTGCGTTTATCTGAGAAATTAGGCGACACACCTTCGCGATGAACGAACGAGAGACGTCCTTGGTAAAAGTTTCGACATCGAGGAATCGAGCTGCAATAGGAACGTGTCGTGGAAACATCGTTTTAGGGTCACCTAAATTCTCCAGGTTTACTTTATATATATATATATGCACGCGAATCGATCTTCCAACTGAACAGTTGCCTGCCGAAAAACGTTGCCGATAATGTTGTTGAGAGCTTAACACCCTTCGAGTTTTATAAGTTTTTAGTTTTATATTATAAGGGTACAGAATGAATTTCTGTACCTAATACAAACGTAGCTGAAATTAGAACTTGGTCGAGAACATAGAAGGTTGATA
>NW_026534348.1:2768666-2840663 GCF_026225885.1 Hylaeus anthracinus | reverse complement strand
AACGTAACAATAACAAAATGATTAGATATTTCCACTCAAACTGAAATTACAAATGGTCGAATATAAAGGTGCAGAATGAATTTCTGTACCAAACATAAACGGAGCTGAAATCGAAAGTCATGTGTGACGTTAAAATGGCCGACAGACAGTCGGAGGAGGTCTGATATCGTACAAGTCTTCTTCGAACGAGGGTAAGACGCATAGGGTTGGTTCAGACGGAGCAATACGTAATCCAACAGTGCAGATATCTGTATATAGGATATAGCGAGGCTCACCCACGGGGATCAATAACCTACTCTGGTTTCCTCGCAGTGGAGATCGTTGGGTCGTAGGCATCAATACTGGCGCATATCTTCTTCTGTCAGGTGTGCGTTGTCTTCCTTCGACTATGCATACTCGTTGCACGATAACTAAACGGATTTTTTTTTTTTTTTTTTCTTAATAGATGTTGCATACGACTTGTACTCCTGTCCACGAGTCACTCGAGACAGATCGATGGTCAACATTTTATCAGAATATATAGAAATCGAATCCAAACACTCTGTAGCGATTTATTTGCTACATTTATTCGAGCAGACAGTTATTCGGATAAGCATTTCACTCGTTCAATGGCAAATCGTATTTATATTAATTCTAAGATGATTCTAAGATCTTTCATATAGATAGATCGTAGATAGATAGATAGATGAATAATTTATTACTTGTAATTTTTACATAAGGAAGAATCTTTCTTCTCTTTCCTCGCTCTTTCTTCTAGCTTTCCTCGCTAATTCTGTTTTAATTATTTATCCGTGACGATTTAATGCGATATTATATTAGAGAGTTAGAGTAATCTGCAGTAATAAATCGCAAAAACCGATTGAATTTTTAATTTCATGTAAATCGTATTATTCTATTAAATTATAGAGTAGAGTTTTTTTTTTTTTTTTTAAAGAGGTTTAGAATTTTCTTCTTTATTCGAATACAAATGGCACGAAATATATCCGATTTATGTATAATTATTTATTTTAATATATTCGTTACAATTATATTCAAGTACAATTAAAAGTTTGATTTAAAAAGCATAATTTTAATTCAACAACTTTTTAAACGAAACAAAAACGATTGAATTATATAAATAGATGACTTGTGAACACCGGTGTATTGTAAGAGGGAAGCATATCAAGTTTAAAGGGAATCGTATTGGGTCAGACGCTTTAGTCAGACTCTTCGAACACTGTCTACATTCTACTTACTCGTGCTATCACGTTTCTCCCTATGTCCAAATTGACAGTCGCGCGACAACAAAATCGTTTATAGATCGATGTTCTTTTCCCTCGATGTGTCTACCAACTTGTTCAACAACTTGACACGCCAGGAGCTATAATAATTTATTACTTTTCATAGAGAACTCTGATCTGATCTACTGCCTTGCTATTACGCTTTAACGAAACCGACCAAGTATATCTTTGAAATTTAGCAGCTTTTTGTTGCAAACGTTGCCAAAAATCGGTGCATCGATTAGACCATCACTAAACGTGCAAAACGAGATTATGAGATGATTCAAGTCCTTGAAAGTATTTTCGTTAAGGTAGCGTTACGTTTAACTCATTCACTGCCAGCCAAATTTAAAGCGTTTTGCCTTAGACGCCAAGATTTAACACAGATCTGTAACCCAGGTTATTATTTCGATAATAAGAAAGTTACATGAATTCTGTTGTATTAAAAAGAAAAGAGTTGTACAAATAAATGATGAACATTTCGTTAAACGAAATAACGTTTGTAAATAAATTCCGAGCATTTGAATCGCGTTTCGGAAAGCTGCACTAACTTTTGCTAGTACCTGATAGTGTTACATTGACAAATCGTCGCGTGCGATACATAGTTGCGTGGATATTTTTCGATGGCTACTCTTCGAGGACAAATCATCCGTATCATACGTGCGTCAACGAATCTTATAAAACAAACGCGTTGCATCGCTCACTCAATATCAATTCAGGCCAATTAGACCTCGGATCATAATTGCCACGATGTTCTAGTCTTCGATTGCTACGTATGTCTGCGGGACGAATTAACTTTCAATTAACTGATCAACTGTAAAATGTTCGCGATAAAGATACACGGTGCGGAATATTCGATTTAGAATTTCAGCGATCCCAGGAGTCGGACGAGATTTTTTTCGTATCAAACGTATCAAGCGTATCAAACGATGAATGCGCGAGGTGTGTAATTTATTTCAGCCTATCAGACCAATTGAAAAGTGCACGCGTTCATTTCAATTAGCGCATCGCCTCGAAGAATACATTTTCTTAAATTGGACGCGCATGACTTATTTCTCCAAGTAAATATTTCGCTCGCAGATAAATTAATTCTCTGCGAGACGATCAATTATATATTCTGTGCATTCTTGAAGATTTTAGTTTCACGAAGATGACCTCGAACTTTAATTTCGCTAACACTAAGCGTGCGCCTCTTTTCCACTTACTTCAAAACGGGTCAAATTACCTTCTTTACGAGCAAATTTTCTTTTTCCCAAAGTGCAAATATTACAACACGAACTTTACTCTCAGTCTTGTTTATATTCTTGCATATTGTTTCCGTTTTGTAGTTTCTCGCATATTCAAATTTCTTATGAATAAAGATATTTCCATAAAGATCCGCAGTCTAGCGATTAGGTATGGACGAAATGTGATTTTAAGAAATCCATCAATTTGTAGTAAAAACAATAATGTAGAAATATATGTACACACTTTGTGAATACTCACAGAGCCCCAAAAAGGTACTGTACACAAACGCACACGCGCACCCCTCCAAATCATTCTGTAGAAGACTGTTCCATCTTCCATAAGAACAACAATTTTATCGATTCGAAGACAATCTTTTTCTATAAATTCAATTGGAACATTTTCAGTTCCAATACGTTTTAATATTCGAAACGAGGTGATATTCGAAGTTAAAACAACGGTCGCAAAACTCTGTCGAGATCTGTTCGTTAAGCTTATTATTCAACAATTATTCACGGTTCACGTACATATATATTATTAACAATTTCACATTTCTTGATTGCAGGCAAGATCTTGTTATTCTACGTTATTTTCTACGCGGTGCTGGCTGGTTTTTTCGGCGCAATGCTGACCGTTTTCTATCAGACGTTGAAGCCGAACGAGCCGAAATGGCTGCTGAATGACTCGTTGATTGGAAGCAATCCTGGACTTGGTTTCAGGCCTATGCCACCGGCAAGTAATGTCGACAGTACCTTGATCTGGTACAAGGCCAGCGACGAAGGTAACTTCTTGCACTGGACCAGGGAATTGGACAAGTTCCTCGAAGGTAATTTGCTTTTATTCAATTAAGAGGACTTTATTCTAGTTCAGAGCGTCAATTTTTTGTTCTCTTTGGAAATTTTTTTGTTTAATCTATAAGGAATTTTTATAAAGAATTTTGCACACGTATTTAGTCACATTTTAAGAACGTAAACAATTTCTTGCAGGTAACAATAATGAAAATTAAACGTAGTACGAGCGATCTTGTACGGTCCCTCCTGAAAAAGGATGTTTCGTGGTTGCCACGATTTCAGGCGTTCTGCTTATCCGAAATGAAAACGTCAAGAAACATCTTCATTAGTATCAGTGTCGCTATCGCCCGAACCAGAATAATTACGAAATATTGAAAATTCGAGACATGAAAGCACTTTAAAGTTTGAATATCGATTTTTTGGTTTTTTTTTTCTTGTCCTTTGTATATATTAAAAAAAAAAAGTATTTAGAATAATCAGATTTTGAAAACCGTGGTTCTAGCGATAAAGGCATATATGCTGAAGAGTCATTCAAAATTTGAAGTCGTTCAGTCACCTAGAACTCGAGATATCGTGGCAACAATTTCAAAAAATATGGTTACAACTGCTTACAATTGATAAGTTCTGAACCGGAAGTGGGGGACCTAGAACGCTGAAAAGGCACAACTGTAAATCGAAACCTTACAAATGTTAACTGAGCTACTTTAGGTGACGCACTGAGGACATTATAACTATCACAAAATCTCCCTTGTTCTTGTAAATATATACATAAATTTATTTCTCCTTTCTACATAATTTTATTTATACTCTCAGATTTTTCTAATAAAAAAAATGGCGCATAATTTGTCTTCTTTAATTGCTTTACTTCACTTGCAAATTAAAGCAGCTAAAATAAGAAAGGATCTGCGCGGTATTCTTCAGTTTTAATTGGACTTCTTGAAGGGCGAATTTTAAAGAGATCTTTTTTTACTTTAATCGGATATACGCAAACCAAAGCGACATTTGTCTGTGAATCGATTTTGACGTACAAATATGTTGCGTCACTTTAATATTGGATATTTTTTTAATTCTAAAAGGTATCGTGATGGTAAATAATGGTAATTTAGCTATAAAACCAAGCGTACGCATATGTTGCAGTATTTCTCAGAAGGTTAAATTTCCAATATTTGATAGATTGTGTCAGGATAATGTATTTATAAACAGATATCATAGCGATGGTTCCTTTCTGTTTATAAATCTGATTGTTAGGTAGAAATATACAATATCGGACGACATTATTCGCACAGACATATAAAAATGCTGATATTAACGAATAAGTTAGAAAATCTTCTTTGTTCTAACCAGCCAGTTACGTCAGTAAAGCGTTAAATCTGGTCAAGGTGATACCAATTTCCGGATCAGAGTTTTAACATGTTGGTCGCCACGTCACCCAGGTATGGGTGACCGTAATTTTTCATTTCGGAAATAATTAAAAGAACTAGAAGAATTAATTCCGAGGGTATGATAGTCTAAATAAATCTGGACAGAATTTGTGAATTTGATGAAGTAACATAATTAAATACTACGGTAAATGTTTAATCTAATTGTTATTATATGATAAATTATTTAATCTTCCTCAGAGTACCAGAAGACAGCAGCGAACGCGAATAACGCCCAGAATAGGATGATTTGCGACTACGGGAAAACACCACCGGAGGGCAAGGTTTGCGACGTAGACATGGGTACGTGGGGACAATGCACGAAGGAACACAAATATGGATATAATAAATCCGCCCCTTGCATTTTCCTGAAGCTGAACAAGGTACGTAGTCTCTTAGCAACAACTGTACGCTCTAACTTGTAACAACTGGTCGATTACGATACTTCTTAGTTGGTGTTCTATAATTGTTCTAAAATCGTAAAAAATTAGAGTGATTACTAGATAAATAGATATAGTTTTTATTCCAGCTTTTAAGCCACGAAATGGACTTTGATTACAATCCACTAAACCATACACACGCTTACTCATACCACCATACTGAATATCTTACATACTAAACTTAAAATTAATAACCCTTAATCTACAAACATCGAATCCTTAAACTACCCTTAACATTAACTTTGGTCTTTTTCTATTTTACATTTTTTTACTGTCCGCTCCTTTCCTTCCTCTTCTTCTCAATCTTCCTTACCCACTTAGAGTGATTACTATTTTTGACAATTGTATTCGAATAAAGAAAACAAGTGGCAGGTACTAATAGTTGTAATTGCAGATCTTCGGATGGGTGCCCCAGGTATACAACGACACGTCGCAATTGCCCAGCACCATGCCGGTCGATCTTCAATCACACATCAAGCAGGAGGAAATGGCCAATAGGATGAACACTATTTGGGTATCGTGTGCTGGTGAAAATCCAGCTGATATTGAGAATATGGGTCCGATTCAGTACCTTCCACGTCGTGGCTTCCCTGGCTATTATTTCCCCTTCAAAAATAATCCAGGATACCTCAGCCCTCTCGTGGCTGTCTTCTTCGAGAAGCCTAAATGTGAGAATTCAATGAATAAACTGTTTCCTCGTCGTTACTCTGCGGATCTGTGGGCAAATGCATATATTCTGATGAGAAACGAATGGAACAGTCAATGATCATGTTACCAAATGCGTAGCAAACATTTCATGTTCACATGTTACCAAATGTTGCATATATTTTTCAAACAGTTAAATAATATATGATTCTGCATTGTGGATATTTACTTAAAGTTTAGTTGAAGTTTCGATATTTATTCCTGCTATAACTCGCAAACTTTACAAACTTACCAGCTGATACAGCAAAATTAGAAGTAGCAATGTTTCTTTTAACTATTAGTAAACATTTGTGAAAATTCTAACGCAGATTTGAATGGAACTTTTTGCGATTTTACCTCCTTGATTCTCTATAATCTACATATTACAATTTCATCATTATATTGTAATTGCTTGAACATCCGCAGTATACTATTCACGAGCCAAGGGGATCGACGAAAATGAAAATAAATTTGAAAGAAAGCGGGCAAACCAATAACAAGAATGAATTTTTCAGATGGCGTGATAATCAATATCGAATGCAAGGCCTGGGCGAAGAACATATTCCACGACAGAGTCGAGAGGCGCGGCTCGGTACACTTCGAGCTAATGGTGGATTAAACGCAACACTTGCCACCTTTTGTAAGACCACTACCAACTGCGTCCAAGAAAAAGTAGGAGGAAGGAGAATAAGACAAATTTCTTTTTTAATCAATCTCGCTGGCGGATCGTGACCACTCCTTCTTTCCTCCGGTTTTCTCTGCCGACGATACCGCCCTAGCCGCGCGTTTTATTAACGTAGATCCGTCAGAAGCTCACGCTCATTTCTTCACCATCCTCATCTTCGGAGTGATTCTCTTCATTGTGATCTTTAACATCGTTTTATTCATCGTCGCGCTTCTTACTACCATTAAAGAGGGAATCGTTCCTCCAAAGATCGTTGTTCGTGATTCGTTTCATTTCTGTCTCACAGTACACACAGACACACAGTTGTATCTCATAAAACGACACACGATGCGTAGGGCCGCCGCGCGATCACCGTCGTCGCTTCCACGGGCAATATAGATAAAGGTTATCACAGAACGAATAGAACGGACCAGTGAAATTGGCTATAATATATGTTAATATACAAGCTGTATACACAGGATGATACATGAACTGTTATGTATCGGGATGCACAAAAAAAAAAAGAAAACACAAGTTCAGCGGAAAAATTCTGCACAAAACTGAACGGCGGTATATCCTTTCTTTCTATCGGGGGTGAAGGGGAGTGGTCGGTATTGTCAGGATCTAAGTATATCGTTAATCGGGGGAACGTAATTCGTTGGAACGCGTTAAGGAGGTTTCCCTTACTTCTTTGCCTCTTTTGCGACATTTTTCGCTTCTTTCGTCGTGATTTTTCTGTTTACGTAATTGGTCTCGTTGCAAGGCTTTGGGGCGCACGCGTGTACCGTTCTTTTCATTACTTTTCCTCGAACTCGTCGGTACTCGCCTAGTTGACGAGACCGCTAACGTGTAGGGTACACCGAGGATAAACTGATACTCTTAGTTCGTGCCACGTAGACGTATTAAA
This sequence comes from Hylaeus anthracinus, assembly GCF_026225885.1. Taxonomy (NCBI): domain Eukaryota; kingdom Metazoa; phylum Arthropoda; class Insecta; order Hymenoptera; family Colletidae; genus Hylaeus; species Hylaeus anthracinus. Next base: position 2,833,276 of record NW_026534348.1, on the reverse strand, counting down.
GAAAGAGAACAAAAAAAAAATAAATAAATAAAATAAAACGTAGTGTCTTTACGCCCGTCGGTACGGTGCACCCGGCACGGTGGAACTTTTGATTTCGAATTCCACGAAGAAGCTCTCGGACGCGGCTCTCGGGCGAATCTCGATCCAAAGTTCCGCCGTTTCGGGGCTGAATGGTCAGGAATGTCTGAAGAATCGAAATTCACACGCAACGATAATGGTGGATCTAGCAAAAAACGGAGTTTTTCGCTGAGATGGTCAAAATTTATCAATCTATTTATTATATGTCCTTATCTAGATTCAAATTTATTTATTTACTTCTTTATTTTTTACCCTTATCTGGATCAACGCTTCGAATAACGAATGGATGATAAGCAGCTATCGATGTATTATTCGGTCGTTCAAAATTACTTATCAGAATTGTACTGAAGTTTATCTAGATTACTGTTCGAGTAACGAAAGAGGGATAAGCAATTTTTAATATGTTAATTGTTTAGTAAAAATTACAATCTGAATCGTAGGATTTAAATTATATTTGACGCGGAACGAAGAGAAGCTTATTCGAATAATTGATCGAATAAGTGTAAGAAATAAACTGCGTAAGAAATTCTGCCCATCTTTGGTCTGTCGCGCATATGTTCGCCACCAAACTCGTTGGAACGAGAGAACGCGTCGTTAAATGAGGTCGAAGGCTTCGATTCAACCATTTAGAGCGTTTCGTGCGGTGGAACTTTTGATTGAATGTCCCACAATCCCTGGAGTGTTTGTAATATATCTCTGTCTTGCCTTGGCGCGTGGATTGTTGGTAGGATGCGATAAAGAATCAAAAGTAGACTTGATTCGATTAACGGAAAACAGATCTCAGTCGTTTGGTCAAGTTCCAGTTTTGTCAATACGGAGCTACATTACGAACACTGCGGTGTATACATTGAACATACTTTAATGGCGGTAACGTATAGTAGAGTGGAAATTATACTAATATGTATCTTTCGTTAACGGAACCGAAGGAGGCAGACAAAAATAGATTTTAAAGGAAAAAGGCAATGAAAGCGATGAATAACATTTATCGCCGCTAGTGGATGGAAAGAATCGTGTCGATGAAAGTTTAATGGATTAATAATCCAACTAGCAGTCGCGACGTGACTGAAACTTTTGCATGTATTCGTTTTCTGTTGAATTACTTTTGAAATTAAGAAATTAATCAATTTGTCCAATTTTCGTTTGAACGTTAATCCTGTTACAGATTAAAGTAACAGTTCCTTCTTGTTACCGCCATTGATGTGAGTAAGTGTACACAGACACGCATACAGACACAAACGTGCGCGTAGGCACTGAAACGCGCGCGCATACACATACACATTGGATACGCGAGGTTCAAGAAGAGACAAGAGCAGCGGAAAGTACGACGTTGGATTTCGATTTGTCGAGATACAACGCGCAGATTGCAGGGGAAAATTTTAATCAGCCTAGTGATAACCGTACGACACCGTATGGAATATGTATTTATGATTATATTGTACCGCATGATAATATCTAGCGCTAGTCCATGCAATCGTATAGTCGATAGGTTGTATCATACAGTCTGGAGATCAGAGGAATTATGTTCTATCTCGGCATACCTGATTACCAAACCGCCAAAACGTTCGTTCACAGTTCGCTTATCGATTCTATTCGTCGATTATTCGCGTTCGTTAGAGCAAATCTGCTTTTAAGCTATATAAGTTTCCCTGTTTCCCTGTCATTGGAACAGCGTTTGTCATCGCTTTCATTGTCGGTTTGATCGATTTCGGACGATTAGTTTTTTCCACTCGCTTTCACGTATATCTCCACTACGGCCAACACGCGTTACGTACTTAATTTAAGCGAAACATAGAATGTTTCCGCCTCTGATCTCCCGTCTTTGTGGCTTGTACTTAGAAACAAAACTGGTTGTCCCGAGAGCTTGTTCGTTTCGTTCGAGAGACAGCGTTTGCGCGGTGGTCGTCGCCCCTTTGCATCTTGGATCCTTGGCTCGCGGTTCATAAGTACACGCTGGAATTTCCACGGTGACGGAAAAATGCGAGAGAGAGAGAGATACGTGACGAAATAAGTATAACGCTAATCGAAATAACGAGGAAACGGTGGTTTCCTCTTCAATCGTTTCACGATTACGCTTACACGTTCACTACCAAACTCATACTGCCAAATATGTTCACTATACCGAATGTAATTTGTTACCTGTTACGTGCGTAAAATGTTTGTTCTCGGATATTTTATTGGGAATTTTAAAATATCGTTGCACTCTCTACGTTGTTTTACCGCGCCATGTTGTACACGCTGCGAGATAGAATACTTAATATATTTAAATACAGCTAAGCGTTCACTCATACATATATATATATATACACATACACATGTACACAGATACCGTTGATCTTTCGTTTTTTTTTTTTTTGAGATTGGTGTTCATTCGAGATAATCGATTCCGATGATATGAACGGTCTCGGTACTCGAAGCATCCAAAGAATTTACATTAAATTCTCGGGCAAAAGCGTAGCGAAGGATCATTTCGCTTCCGGTTAAGTGGACAAAACGATAGTACAAAGATTATTGATCGAGCGATCCGAACGGGCGGCGACTTCGACTGTAAGCGCTGCCGAAAGAATAATTTGATTGCTGTTTATTAATCGTTGTTACCGAGCGATTATTATTATTCTTATGATTACCATTATTATTATTGTTATTATTATTTTCTTGGGTCCTCGTCCGGAGCCATGTTGAAATAAGAAACAGAAAAAAAAAAAAACTTACCATAGATTAATCGTCAATGATACTATTAACTTTTAAGAAAAAAAAAAAAAAAAGAAAAACACGGAAAGAAGGAAGAAAAGAAAGAAACGGAGAGGTTGCGGTGCGCGTCAAATGAAAAGGAAAGGACGGGTATCGACACGATGACGATGATGATGGTGATAACGATGGTGAACGATGAATTGCGCATCGATGGTGCAACCGTACTATTAGCAATTATTACGCGTGTATAACGCGCCGATTCGAGAGCGACTATATTATACACGAGTACATTCATCATTGCGTATGAGTTGTTTCTAATAATGAACATCCGTTGTTAAGGTGCAAGAGTCACGGCTTTGCGAGAGTGTGAGAAAAGAATAAAACAGCGTCTAGCGAAAGACAGGGAAGGCAAATTATACTAGTCACGAATCGGATTCAGTCGAGTAATCATGCTTAAAGTTTCTTCGATCGTCGCGTGGACACGTTCGTCTTTCGAAACCGAGCGATATTCGATAGAATCGGGATGGAAAGCTGGTAAAAGAAAAAAAAAAGAGAAAAAAAAAAAGAAAGATAAAGAATATTTACACGTACTCGTTATTCAAGCCGGTCGAAGTTACCGTCGAAAGTACATCCGATGTATCTTGCAAAATCTATCATTTACGTTTGAAATTCTACGTGGAACATGTTTCCTGTGTGATAATTGTTATCTCAGTTAGCGCGTTAAGTATGAACGTGAGACGTATGCGTATGAGAGCGTAGATGACGATTTCGTTGAAAGCTAAAGAGATCGCGGAGCTGCAAGCTGTAAAGTATATTTAAAGATATATCACGGTATATATATATATATGGTATTAATTGCGTACGGTATAGTTAAAGCAGCGACGATATATAAATACGTATTGTCGCGTCTAATTATATGTTACGGATACATTCTAAGATATTGCTACCAAAAATTGAGGTCTCCGTGTAACCGGTAATATTAGCAACAAAGTTTCGACAGAACTCACGATAAATACATGACATGTGAACGCTAAGATACACGAGAGAATTTCATGGAAATATTGTTCTAATTAAGATAATTAATTAATCTCCGTAAGTAAGTTTAAGTGGGATTCGTATATTGTAACGCATATATGCATGCATACTCGTTATATACTGTTCGTTCAACTATCGAACGATACACGTATGTATAAAATATTTAAGGATCGTTTAGTACGGTATACATGCATCGGGAGAACCGCTCATTCAGCGCGCGTACATCGGCGACTGTGAAACAAGAACCGATCAAAGATGCGCCAATAATATATATACGTATCGCGATTGAAGAACATCCATTTAAAAACGAATTAATATATTTGATGCACGGAACTTGCGGTCACGAAGCGATATCAGATTTTCTATCTCATGACACCATGTCGATGATTCTTGGATTCATCTTCGTGTCCCGAGTTAACCGATTGTTCTCCAAAAAAGAGAGAAGAAAAAGAAAAAAAAAAAAAGATAAATAAGATAAATAATGGACACGATTTTCCGACTCAACGCTTACTTAAAACTATCAAGGCTCAAGTACATTTTCCTCGATGTTACCTAGCTATGAGAGGATTTGTCTTCGATTTGGTTAGATTTTACAAATTTAGCAGCGAACGTCACGACCTGGTGTTCCGAGAAAGGAAAGGTATACACCGATACTCGTTAGAGATTAAAATTCATAACTGCATACGGGTTGCGTCTACTTTTCATACCCTTGTAACTTTCTATGTATAGGGAAGAGGTTCATCAAAGGAAGCTAACCGAACGTGATATTAAGACATAAAAAGAAATTATATAAAAGAAAAAAAAAAGTGTGAGTAGCGAAGCAAACGCGCCTTGCAATCGAGAAGCAATCGCTCCGAAGCTGCGAGACAATTGTAGAAAGGAAAAAAAAAACGAAAAAAAAAAAAACGTTTATGTCGCGACACAGGAACTCTGTCCTGCGTCTATCGATGGGATTTAACCACAGATTACGAAGACTCGAAATTGGCGCGGTTCAAGATCGCCGGGTACTGCCTAACGTTTCGAGATATCGCTCTCTTCGGGTCTTCGTGCACCTACGATTGTTGCTATCGAGTAAGATAAATTACGATGTACTTATAATTCTATTACGATGACATTAATTATTAGATCTTCAAAGTGTTACCGTTAATAACATACGATCTACGTCAATATATAGCTGTCGAGAGGCCTGTCGATGTACCATTACAGCAAGACGAAGCGAGAAACGATCCAAAGATCGCTTCGCCTTGTGCAAGCTCACAATCCACGATGCTATCTACAACCACTGGTTTACTAGATTGCGATGCACTCGAACGGTAAACGACACTAGCGTTTAGACGTGGAGAAGAAAAGAAAGAGTTCGGCGATGAGCTCGAGCATGTCTAACCTTTTCTTTCTTTCTTTTTTTTTTTTTTGCTGATTCCTTGCATTTGACTGAATGTAAGAATTAATAATCGCCGAAGGCTTTTCATTTATCATAGCGATTCGTGCAGAGGAACGATCGCGCGTTGGTGCTCTTGTCTTAACACGAGCCTCTACCGTAGCTTAAAATAACGTAACGTGGAAAACGACGACACCTCGGTTGGCCGTCGATTAGGTAAAAATTTGCCTCTCGACGAGTTTTTAATACCGACACAAGCTTTCGATCCGATTTCATCGCGATACTCGCCTCCGATTTCGAAGACTCGGACGTAAATTTTGGCGGCAAGATGTTTAGGCATGGACACCTGGTACCGACTCGAAGCAAAATGGTATGGCTGTTGACATCATTATGCTTGAAATGTGTTATGAAAAATAAACAGAATGTACAAAAAAATATTTGGTCGGTTTGATTTTATTGGTAGCGTGCGCGTGTAATTAGATAAAATAGAGTTTCGCTGTTGAGAATTTTTTTGTTTGATTCAACGGAAATCACATGTCCCAAACGGTCCACCAATATTTTTGTACCAATTGACAACACGAGCTCTGTGGTAAATAGATTATAACACGAGAAATAGTTAGAAAATTTCATTAACGGTGTCAATTTTTATTCATATGCAGGTATCGAAGTTAATTTGCGATTACAAATTTTAGAAACTTTAAAAATTTTATTAATATTAAAAGAATTTAAATTTTTATAAATAAATTTACAATTTATTCCTTTTTCAGGCATAATATGAAAATTTTAAAGAAGAATTAATAGATTTGTAATAATAGTATGTTGAGAATCTTTTCCACTTCAACATTAAAAAAAAACTCAATTTACAAACAGTTACCATACATTTCTAATTATTCGTTTTAACAACTATAATAGATATGAAAAAAAAAATCGCTGCAAAGTCATTGATTATTATACGAGGTCGGTAATGCAGTTCGTGTGACACTTACTCCAGTAAGAGATGGAACATCTAATTTATAGTTTGTCTATGGTAGAACATATCAACTATCAATATTAGTTACCTTTAGAGATTTGCTCGTTTTTGCTCCGTTTTGGAGAAAATCGTGAAAAAGGAACAAAAAAGTTTTCGTCTTCCCTGTCATTTATTTACACTTACTTATTTTTCTTATCATATATATAAACACATATGTTTATCACATAATTCGTGAAGTACCACCACATTTCGTAGAAAATATGGGATTTAATAAAATTTAATGAGAAAGATTACATTACACATATATAGTATATATCGATATATATATATCATGTTGAATAAAGAATAGTTTTATACATAATACGAATGTAATATATATCATTTACTTAAATGGCTTAACGTACAAATATTTACCTGTAAATATAAATCTATATGTCTTATAAATATTAAAAATATGTGTATATGTATAATAATATACAAATAACTTGTATATATATGCACAGTATACTCTACATTTCATTTTTGTACATTTCATTTTTGTACATATTATGTACATATTTTTAATATTTAAAAGACATATAGATTTATATTTACAGGTAAAAATTTGTACGTTAAACCATTTAAATAAATTATATATATTACATTTGTATTATGTAACGATGTATTACAAAACGAAAAATTGCATGTTCGGAAAGGGCCAGAAATGGAAACTGCCCAAATGCGGTCGAATCTATAGTACTTGAATTGTCGTACAGATGGCGCACATGCTTCTTTCTTAAACATGGCAGTTTCCACCTATGATGGCAGATTTGGCGTCCAGTCACGCATGCGCGTCGAAAAGAGCTGAGCGCGCAGTACTGTACCTATAGAAAACAATGTATGATCCATAGCAACGGTTGCCGTCAAAACCACGAAAACCGTTCTTTTTTGTACTAATGAAAAATGTATTTTGTCTGGAAAATTAGTTCAACCCCTATCTCTATGTTATAATTTATCCACACAATTAATATTATTGCATGCTAAAAGGTATTTCCAATTTTCACTTATAAATTGATTTTTCACAAAATTTTTGAACCCGGCCCCGCAACAGATCACGCCGGCCCTGCGGCTATACTTTTCCATCGTCAAACAAATCAATTAAATAAATTCCGTTGATAAAATTTTCATTTGTTACCTAGTATTCTTAAGGTTCTTCTACCCGATATTACATACAATATTTTTCGGTTTCCAACTTATTACACAACTTGTAACGTATAAAAGGATATACAAATTTAAATTTGGCCGCGTTTCAACCGGATGGTATCGTTGGTTGACTCGGTTGACCAAAGGAAGATGGCCGACGGTAATCCTAAAAATGATTTCCTCTTGTAATTCAGGATGTGCTCCTATTATTCATGATACTATTTTTTACACCGCCTTTTAGGTCCGTGGCCCGAGTAAACGAAGCAATGATGTTTAAAAATTCAGAAAATAACTTAACCGGAAAGTAGTATTCTCATTGGTCACCGCCTACTATCGTAACGATTAGAAACGTTCGCCGCCAATAAAAATATTTGGCGCGTAACGTTCGAAATCGATAAGAAGCATCGAGAAGAAGATATTCGCGAGAGGATCGAGAAACGCGAAAAAAAGTGTGGTTCCAGATTCCTTTGAAAGGAAATTACAGTAGGAAGTGGAAAAAGGTCAGCAGCAGGAGGACGATATGGATTTTATCTCGCGACGAAAAGTGGGTCACATTGAAGGCGCCTATGCGCACGCTTCGATTATCGATTGAAACGTTACGTGCCTTGGTTCGTACGCTGGATCTCATTTATGCGAACGCAGTGGCCGTGGATGCTTGTAGCGTGTGAGTTTCTCGCAGTAGGCCAGTGACTGACATATCTTTCGTTGGTTTGATCCGTTCCGGGGTCGCGTGATTTTTGGAAAGATGCGGTGAAATTCGATGTAGACCGACGTGTGCCTTCGCGAAAATCGGCCATTTTGGTAGTGCGTGGTTTGACGAAAACGGATAGGAATCACCTCTGGGCAGCTACCCTCGACGGTTGTGCGTGGAAGTGGTGGCAGCTCGGTGTCGCCCACAGGACACAGCCGTTAAAACTGAAAACGATCGTGGTTGTTGGCTCGGTGAACAAACAGCCTCGACAAAATGGCAGGAAACGTGGGCATGGAACAGTTAATCCCGATCGTGAACAAGCTGCAAGATGCATTCACGCAACTCGGGGTGCACATGCAACTCGATCTACCACAAATCGCTGTGGTAGGTGGTCAGAGCGCTGGAAAAAGTTCTGTTCTCGAGAACTTTGTTGGAAAGTAAGTATATATCCCGTCTCCTATTTCTTTCAATGTCTTTTTTTTTTCCCCTCTAACGTGTTCTCTAGTATTATTCCCAATAACTAGGAGAATAGTCGGTCATTTAACGAAAGGCGTGGCGAACTACGCCACGTTATAGTTTTAATATCCGTCATCGGTTATTTCAATTTGACTATCCCCCTTTAGGTTAACTATTTTAATCTCTATCGATCGTGACAGAAAAATCGACTATATATTTACGATGTGCGGCCGCCTACGCTGCGACCTGTCAAACATTTATTCTTTCTTATTACTGCGATGATGGCTCTTTTCTTGGAATTATCCAAACAGTATTTTTCCGACAATTATTCCTTTAATTATTCTCGGTCTAGGCCGTACCGTGTTCTCTTCTCTTATCCATTCAACGTTCTCTTTCTTCCGAGATTGATAGATAAGAATTCCGACAAACACTACGAAAATTTCGTATTTTTAATTGATGCTCTTCGCTCTTTTCTTCGTAGCTTTTTAATTGGTTATAATTTCAAATGCGATTATGTATACGCGAGTTTGCTCTAGTATGACCATTAAGTGGTTCACATGGTTTTCCAAACACATTATACGTTAATCGAAATATTATTACATTTATTTGCAACACACAGATTTCTAAACGAAATTTATAAACATGTTTTAAGTAAGAAGTAAAGATGAACAACATTTCTTTTCAGTAATAGATAACAAATAAACATAACGATATATTCATGACGTTTATTCAAATAAACAATAATAACAGAGAATTATATTCAATAAATAACAGAGAATCATTCTATTCGTTAATCAAAACTTATCTAGATAAAAATTTGTTCATATATATTGAAATATTATATTTTGTATATAATCTGTGTTGTGCAATAATTAATCTATTGTAATTATTTATATCCACAAATACAATCCAATTATACGATCTATTATTGTGTAACAACTGTTCTTCCTTACAATTTATATTTTGCACACCGAGCTGTACTATTTAACCGATATTTTATTTTTGTTTGTTTTGCATATTATAATTCAGTATATGTTCAGCATATGTTAACACAATATATGAAACATGTATTATTTTAATGTTTTCACACTGTAGTAATTGTAAAAATTTAATCATTTTTTTTTCAGAGACTTCTTACCTAGAGGGTCAGGCATTGTAACCAGAAGACCGCTTATCTTACAATTGATTAACAGTACAACTGGTGAGTCATCATAGATAAACAGATTATAGAATATTCTCTATTATGGATGTAAAATAAATTTAAAGTTAGAATTACTTCCAGAGGCTATTGTTTTTAAAACATAAGTAGATCACCTATATGAAAGATTATTTTTTTTATTATTTTAATATAGACATATATAGTAATTTATTCTAAAAAGTATTAATTTTTATACAAAAAATTTCTTGACTTTGTTTCTTTTATGAAAGTCCATTGTTTATCATATACTGTTGATTAAGCAATTTTTTGGATGTTATCTATCAAATTATCACATTTCCTGTGACAAGGAACTTTTGATAAGTAGACAGTTGAACCTATTATGAGTTTCTTTGTAAGGGATACGATTAAGAATTGTTAACTAGCGTTATGTTGTGCAATAATGAATTTTTAAAAAGAAAATATTACAAAAATTCCATAAATGTTTTATACGGTATTTCTTCATTATAGAAACTGCTGAGTTTTTACACTGCAAAGGTAAAAAATTTGTTGATTTTGATGAAGTGAGGAAGGAAATTGAAGCAGAAACAGACAGGGTTACAGGCAGTAACAAGGGTATTTCTAACATACCCATAAATTTAAGAGTATATTCACCTAATGGTAAATATATTTCTTACTACTTTTCATATCGATACATATGAATACATACTTAATTAATATATTTAATTAATATATTTGTTATTGCCAGTTTTGAATTTGACCTTGATCGATTTGCCTGGTCTCACAAAAGTACCAATTGGAGACCAACCTGCAGACATAGAAGCTCAAATAAAAGCCATGATTTTTCAATTTATCAAAAGAGAAAATTGTCTTATATTGGCAGTAACTCCTGCAAACACAGATTTAGCAAATAGCGATGCTCTTAAACTTGCTAAAGAAGTAGATCCTGAAGGTATATTTTTATTTGTATTCATTCTTAATCCTTTGGGCTGGAATAACAAATATGATTTCTGACGCATGATTATATTTCTTTTTTATAACTTTCAAACAACTTTTATACAGTTGGTTGAATAATTTTCAACTTCTATTTCTAATAGTTTTTAAAATAGAATAATTCCTGGCCCAATGGATTAGTATTAATAACTCCAGACTTCTACATTATAAACTTCTCAAGGTGTCCGTACAATTGGTGTTATTACAAAATTGGATCTTATGGATGATGGTACTGATGCAAGAGATATTTTGGAGAACAAATTGTTACCTCTAAGGCGAGGCTATATAGGTGTCGTTAATAGAAGTCAGAAAGATATAGAAGGTCGAAAAGATATAAAAAATGCTTTAGCAGCTGAAAGAAAATTTTTCCTGAGGTATAGATTGTTAATGAAGAATAATTATGCGACGTAACTGTTGAACAAGATATACATATATATATATATATATTTTTTGTATTTAGTCATCCATCTTATCGGCATCTAGCAGATAGATTAGGAACACCTTATTTGCAACGAGTCTTGAATCAACAATTGACAAATCATATCAGGGACACTTTGCCAGCATTAAGAGATAGATTACAAAAACAGTTGCTTACATTGGAAAAGGATGTAGATCAATACAAGCATTTTAGACCCGATGATCCTGCCATAAAAACAAAAGCAATGTTGCAGTAAGTACTTTCATAATTGATTTATTGTATGTGATGCATTTTATTATCATTATACTTACTTTAATCCTTTGATTGTTTAATGTAATATAATTTTAATAAAACGTATATAGTGAGTCCTTGTGTTACGCGGTAAATACCTTTTGCGCGGCCGTCAGCTAAGATAAAGAAAATATTATTTATATTCAAATGATGAAAGCTATTTCCAATTTCGTTGATGGAATCTCAGTTTAGTTAAATTTTTGAAAACCAATGGAAATCGAACAAAATGTTGAACATAAAATTCGATTTTTAGTAAGCTTCAATATCTCTTTCTATGTCCATCAATTTTTGAGAAATTGAACTGAATAGCTACTTCATCCACAATTTTGAAGATGAATGTCAGCCAATAGAAGAAATACATGTTTAATGTATTTTTTAAATTAAAATTTGTATAAATAAAATTTAGTTGATATTGTTCACATTGGACTTATTAGTGCACCTCTTTATTTTCAACTGACAATAATTCTTTCTTTCTACCTGGAATACATTGTATTTATACATTTCCACTTGTATGAAGACCTCTAGAAAAATTAACTGTGTAAATCAAGGACTTAACATATTTTTACAAGAGGAAATAGTTACACATAATGGAATGCTCCTGTCACGAATTTGATGTAGAATATCTCACATTTTGTAATGTATTTATAAGTATCATTTTTATAAACTAAATTTGCCATTTGTGGTTTTCTTTTAAAGTACATTATGGGTGGAGGGTCTTGACATTTTAGAGATTCTTCTTATTTTTCAGATCAATTCAATTGTTTATGTAGGTATTACATCTTTCTCATTGTTTTTTAACAATGTGTGTACCATTTGCATGAAAATTTAACGCATTGTATACTGTTACATAGTTTATTAAAGAGTGAAAAATAACACATGTTTTCACTAACGTCATAAATTATAATGCATTAGTGAAATATACTGAATTTACAATTCTGTAACATTCAATGTTGTGACTCTCTACCCATATTATTAATATTATTGTTTGATGCTTGTCTATACATTGATTGAAAGAAAAACATTTTTAAGGATGATACAACAGCTCCAGTCGGATTTTGAAAGGACTATAGAAGGTTCCGGATCCGCGCAAATCAATACAAATGAACTCAGTGGAGGTGCTAAAATAAACAGATTGTTCCATGAACGTTTCCCATTTGAAATAGTTAAAATGGAGTTTGATGAAAAAGAATTGAGAAGAGAAATTGCTTTTGCCATTAGGAACATTCATGGTAAATTAATGCTGCGATTTTTACATTTTTATTTGTACACAAGGTGTTTCTTTAAACCCGTGCAACTAAAATTTCTCCCATTCTTTTGAGGATGTAAAATAAAATAAAAGAGCAGAGTGTTCGTTTCGAAAGACGAATATTCAGATAAAAAAAAATCATTACTTTTATCTATATAAATGTGGCTTTTGTTATTAAAAGACATTTTAAGGGCGACATATGATATGCCGCTTTTATGAGTTACATCATTCCCTTTAATGAAAGTATGTCATCCTATTTTTAAAAACAACGATTACCTTGAAATATTATAAAATGTGATTGAATAAAATTTTTTTTAATAAGATATTTATCGCTACGAAAGGAAGCACCTGTGTATGAAGCTACATCAACGCCCGTTTTGGTTTAAAAATAATACTGACACTTATGTAATGTCATAGGTATCAGGGTTGGTCTGTTTACTCCTGATATGGCCTTTGAGGCAATAGTCAAGAAACAAATCAATAGACTCAAAGAACCGAGTCTAAAATGTGTAGACTTAGTTGTGCAGGAACTCAGTAACGTTGTACGCATTTGTACAGATAGGGTAAGTAAGCTTTTTTTCCTTGTCTGTGAAATTTTGTACGACGCGTACATTTCATACAGTTTTCATTTTCGATTGTAGATGTCACGTTATCCTAGATTGAGAGAAGAAACGGAACGTATCATAACTACTCATATTAGGCAACGAGAACAGATGTGCAAGGAGCAGTTGATTCTTTTGGTTGATTGTGAACTGGCATATATGAATACAAATCACGAAGATTTCATTGGTTTCGCCAAGTAAGTTATATATATGTTGAATTATATGTTTTTGTAGTTACTCAGCAAAATCAAGAAAGTAAACAATATGATAGAACAATTTTATTTTTAAAGATCGCACATTTAGCGCTATATGTTGTTATTTTACATTCATGACTGCAGCTATAGTTTTTAATGTATTCATATCCATAAAGTTTGGTATTCCGCGTTTGAAAAATGTGTCTTAAATCTTTAAAGTATTCTAAGTAATCATGCTATTATTTATGAAATCTGAGAACAAAATTAGTTAATTAGCATCGATCATCAGTTATGTTTATACAGAACTTTTTGATACAAGGCAAAAGTAATACAAAATTTGTATACAGGAAGTCTACCAGAAACTATTAACTTATTATGAGGTAATTTGGTGTTTTTCTTCTGGTGGATTATTGTATAAAATGTTAGTATCTCTGAGAAAATTTCTCTGACTTGCAGCAATGAATTACATATTGCATGACAGATGTAAATTCAACACATAGTATAGCTCACATAATGGTAATATGCTTTACTAATACAGACACAATATTTTTTCTAAATTTGATTTTGTTAAGAAATTTTAATTTAAATTACATAAAATTAAAAAAAAAATAATAAGAAAATTCACTGATTACATATGCAGTTAGTTACATTAGTCTGCTTGCTACTTTTTTTGTTTAATTTTTTTTTAATGCAAACTGTGTTATATATGTTTATATGTATTTGAGTGTACATCAAATACATATTCATATATAACACGTGATTATACCGTATTTTCCTGAACAAAATTTGTATTGTTGATAAAAATATAATAAAGTTTGAATATTCATGTGATTATATTGATGTTAGCCTTATAGTCAGGTTTATACGGTGTATTTCAAATGTGCATGCTTTGCTAAAGTCAGTTCACATAGCAAGCTTTAAACTAGCAATTATTGTTAGCTCATTTTGTCCTTCAAAGCTAAGGTACACGTTTTTTTGTATCATCAATAAATAGTAGAATTTACTGCTGTTCTGTCTACTTCATGTATATTTGTATGACACTTTGTGTCATATCTCTATATATATTATATATAGTCATATTAAATTGTATCTCACGTTTCTCCTCTTTACAATATGCATACGTTTATATCTTAATTCCTTGTTTCTGTATAACGAACATAATTTTTGTTCATTTTTCGTGTTTTACATATTGAAAACTTGATTACTTTCCAAAATTTAAATTATTAAATAATAGAATGCGAAAAGCAATTTAGAAATGAGATATTGTAAACATTATTTTGTAGGTTTAACTTAATTTTCATTTCATCTTTATAAGAATATTTTACCTCAACTTTTCATTTCTTGAAACATATCACGTATCACGTGAATCCTAAGAGAATATATGTATATTATGTCTCGTGTTATATAATTAAGAATAATCAAATCAAAGTATCATAATATTATAACTTCTGCTGTAACACAACCTTTAACATCATTAAAGGCAAGACATACTTAATATGAATACAAATGAAATTATCTGTAATCATCAACTAACCAATCTTGAATATGACTAATTCTTGTGATATTTGTTCAGTAACTTTCCTCGTTAATGTTTCACGTTATGAAAATGTAATGTCTGTATGTCTTTCCTTCAATAACCATAGCATATACACATCTCCTGACATTTGTTTCCATTCATTAATTCTTAATACTTCACAATTAAAGAAATAATTTAATTATATCGGCAGCGCGGCAGCCAGTAGCCATAATGCAAGGTAAGAATTATAAAGTACATTGGAACAAAGATTTACACTACATTTTTCTTCCTTTTCCATTTTCACGCTCTTCATTTTTTTATGCTTACTCTTTATTTAACTTTCCCTAGCATTCGGTTTTTATCATTTCTCTTCTTTTTTTTTTTTTATGACAAAATATATAATCTATAACATAGCGATTTCCAATTCATTTTTATATTCCATACGGCAAAGAATATAACGTGTATTTTTTTTTTTTTAATAAATTTTGATTTCTTTGAAGAATAAATCAAAATCCATTCTCCATTGTTTAATATTTTATTAGTAGTAGTGTTTATATATAGAGCAATTATGAAAATCGTGTTCATACATACGCGTATATTTATATACTGCTAAAAAACTGTGATAATAATAATCGAGATATAATTTTAATTAATTTGTATACAGTAAATGGAAATATAATTAATGAAAATGAACAGAAATCTTGTCAAACATTATACACTGTTACGTATAAATTGTTGTTGAATTTTATTTTGCTACAGTTTTTATATAATTTTACATAGTGTAGAGTATAACCATGATTTATTGAAAATTTAACTACCTTACTTTTTTGTATATATTTGCACAAAACAAATATACTACCAAATGAACCATTCATTGCTTAAATCATTCGTAAATGCTCCAAATTGTATATTTCATACAGCACTATCAAATCTTTCACCATTTCCGACTATTTTTCACAATGGATGTAACGTGCGCTTATGCAGTTCTTTATGCATTATGATTTCCTAAATTACCGCAGTGTTGATTAAGTAGCAACGGTATTATGTGTATTTTCATGTTCTAAATGATGTGCACATCGAGAAATATACAAGTGTGACATTTAATGCTGTATGAAAGAGTATATGCATGGAATTGGTGTGGCTGTATGTTATAGTTTTCATATATAAATTGAAACAATTTAAAAGGTAAAATTCCATTATTTAAATTTGAAGTCTTATTGCAATTGATTATAAATTTAAAATATTGTATTGGCCATAATATTATCTTATTTGTATCGTTATCTTTTTTTTTCATGTTTAATTTTTAATCGTTTTTATATTGTAATTGCACATGTTTTGATAAATTTTAATTCTTTAATATAATTTATAATTTACTTAGCAACAAATTAAATTTGAAATTGTGTGAACGTTTGTGTAAGTTACTGAAAAGTTGCTAGGTTTTTACCCTGCTAGATCTTTTTATACAATAAACTAACAAATTTTTGTGGCAAGTTATAATACATTTTTGTACATGGGTATTAAAATATTTTCTTCTATTTGACATTTCATTATACATTATTCCTTGTGTTACAGTGCACAACAATCTTCAGAAAATGCTGTTAAGTCTGGGCGCCATACATTAGGCAATCAAGTAATACGTAAGGGGTACATGTGTATTCATAATCTTGGTATAATGAAAGGTGGTTCCAGAGATTATTGGTTTGTCTTAACATCGGAGAGTATTTCTTGGTTCAAAGATGAAGAAGTAATTATAAGATTTCAATTATGTTATATTTAGTTTGTTTATTTATCTTCACGAGTAATTAAATGAATGCTTCCGACCTTTGGTTGCTTATAATAACTAATGAACTACAGTTTTTAAGTTAAAATATATACCACTCGTATATACACTACTCATATTTATTATTTTTTTTTCAGGAACGCGAGAAGAAGTATATGCTACCTTTAGATGGATTGAAATTGCGCGACTTGGAACAAGGATTCATGTCTCGACGCCATTTGTTTGCTTTGTTTAATCCAGAGGGCAGAAATGTTTATAAGGATTACAAACAACTTGAATTGAGTTGCGAAACACAGGATGATGTTGATTCCTGGAAGGCCTCATTTCTCAGAGCTGGTGTATACCCTGAAAAATCAACGGAGCAAACAAATGGAGAAGGAGAGGTATGCTTTTTCAATATCATTATAAAATTAATTGTGTTTCATATATAGAATGCCTCACATGATTAGGATAATGGAAAGAACATACTTTTCGTTTCGTTAACAGCAGAAAAATCTGTTTATTTTTCTGTGATCTCAGTTTGCATTTGTCAATACGATTGTGCATGTTCAAAGTAAAATCAAAATAAATTATTTAACATTTTATGCAAAACATTTTTTTTAATTTTTAACGAATTAAAAGGCACTAATCATTTTGATTATGCGATGCATTCTATATATTCAAATAAATATTGCACTTTTAGAAACATCGCAAAATGTTCGATGATAAAAAGCAACCGAAGTGTACAAACGTATTACTTAATTTTTATTCAAGAATAAATTATTTGAATCGATATACGTTTTATTATGTTTATTAGAAAAGTCTGTTTTGATTTATTTTAGGATAAGCAGCGGGTGAGTTAGTACGAGAAATGTAAATAAAATTTTTGGTTTGATATTACATTCATAAATGTGTGGTGGTGTGAAATTTTGAAAATAAATTATTGTAATAAATTATCCTTAATATCTTTACAACATATAGTTTTGGAGCATTATTATACGATATTTTAGGCTTATTTTGATTATTAAGGCTTTGCAATAATAAAAGCTAATTCTAGTTTAATATTAAAAGGCACAAAGTTTTGCTTTTTACCAAACGCAATAAAAAAAAATTACAAAATATGACTTCTGCATTTAGTAAAACTTGCATTTTCGCGGAATCGCTTTCATTCTTTTAATATTGTTATACTTCAACACAAGTAGGAATTGCACAATTTATCTATCTGTTAGATTTGTGAAGAATTAATTAAATTCTTACATTACAATGAATGTTTCTTGCCTCTAATCAACTAAAGGAAGGATATGAGGTTGGTACGATTGTAGGATTTTGTAGACATACAATATACTCAACACTCACACAAATATAGGACACCTCCACCAGACTCTGCTTTTTAATTACAAAGACAGTACGCAACTAATATACGTATGTGCTGTTTATGAATATGTATTGTTTTTCTTCTTCCTAGCAGTATTTCTATTTCAACATAAAATCAATAACACTTCAATTACTCCAATTGTAATTTTTTAAATATTTTTCACATGCAGCAACAAACCAAAAATATACAGTCTTAACTTCTATTATTTTAATTATTAATATATAAACCATCGCATATTTATAGGGTGGATCAGAGGCCCAGTCATCAATGGATCCTCAACTGGAGCGTCAAGTGGAAACCATTAGGAATTTAGTAGATTCGTACATGAAGATTGTTACAAAAACTACTCGCGATCTTGTTCCAAAGTCAATTATGCATTTGATCATTAATAATGCAAAGGACTTCATCAATGGAGAATTGTTGGCACATCTTTATGCAAGCGGTGATCAGGTAAAAAATTCATTTAAATTTAGAATATTCTAAATTGTATATATGATTCTAAAAACGTTTAACTTGAACTTATTATTATTGTTTTATATTTATTTGTATAATTTGTTATTTTCCTTTCGTTCTTATTCATATCCCGTTTTCGTATCTACAGGGTGTTACACCTAAATCGGGCCACCTGAATATCTCTTCCAATTGGGATAATACAAAAAATATTTTACATGGAATTTCAATGGCCTGGTTTAGGTGTGCCACCCTGTATATTGCAATGTAACTGTTATTTAGCTTATGAATAAATTATTTAACGCATGTTATAGGCTTCAATGATGGAGGAGTCGCCCGAAGAAGCACAAAAACGAGAAGAAATGTTACGTATGTATCATGCATGCAAGGAGGCACTTCGTATCATCGGAGATGTTTCGATGGCAACAGTTTCCACTCCGGTGCCGCCACCAGTGAAGAATGATTGGTTGGCATCTGGCGAGAATCCAAGGTAACAATTATGATATTATTTTCATTGTCGCTTATGCATTTGACTAATTTGGAATCTTTCAATCTTGTACTGCCTGCTTTTGCCACATACACTTGAACACCGTTGAAACAGTCTTGGGTAAGAGTCACTATGTTTATACTAATTAGCTCTTTTTTTTCTCCTTTTTTTTTGTCTCAATTCAAAGCTCCAAAAAGAAAGGTTGAATTTTGTTATACCTGCGTATACACTTATGCTTTATGTTTTCACTTTGAAACGAGCCTCCTGCAAATTTTGGTTAGCAAATTTACTTTGTGCTTATGTATACTTGTATGCTCACTTATTTATTAAAAAATGATATAAAATATCTATACTCTAAATACTTTATGTTTTACCCTTAATAGTAAGAGTTATAGATATATATGTCTTTGAGAATTAGAATAATGTAGATGAAAAATCATTTGAGAAGTCGTTTACAAAATATACACATATTATTATTCTCTTTTGTAATATACCGAAGTTGATTTGTTTTATTATCGAGTTTTACTGCATTACTGTTTTAAGCCTGACATTTTAATGTATTACATGAACATTTATATAAAATTAATTTTATAGTCAACACATGATTTTTTAAAAACATAAACTAAAGCAAATAGCCTAAGTATTGATGGTGATCTTAATTAATATTTGACTCAGTAGTAGTCTGTATCATTACATATTTCATAATTTTTAGTTTAATAGACGTTATATAAAATCCTTAACATTCCTTCATATAGGAATTCGAGTTACATCTAAGCCAAGGTTTCCAGGATGAAAGCATCCACAAATATTCATGGCAAAAATGTTAAATTTTATATGTAACGATAAACATCAGTGCTGATTCTTATACTAATAAAAATCCTCGTTAATATCTAAGCTGTTATTTTGCTTTAATTTTTGCTATTATATAAACCGTAACTATTATTTATTTCGTGATAAACCTGGTTACAGGTTATCACCACCATCTCCTGGTGGGCAAAGACGTGGAGTGACACAGCCACCACCTATTTCTAGTTCTCGAGTACCACCACCGGTTCCGACAAGTGTCCGGCCAGCACCGGCCATTCCCAACCGACCTGGACCTGGTGGACCGCCACCGTCGCGTGCTACGCCTGGCCTACCTCCTCCTCTAATACCATCGTAAGTACAAAGTCAAATTACAACTCACGTATAATTTAACAAAAATATACCTTGTGAAGTTTCGTACAGAAAACATTAAAGAGATACATTGTTCGAAGCACTCTGTATCGTCAAGTACCTTTCAATTGTCAAGTTTCACATGTAACAAATTTTTGCACAACAACGTTCTGCCAGTTTGTGTCAAGATAGTCCTGTGTGTTTCTTTTTTTTGTAACTAGGTGAAGGTTCTTTTCGATCCAATCTTCACTAAAAAAAGAAATAAGTAAAGAAAAAAATACAAGTGAGAATTTGCAGTTGCTTCTTCATATAGCTTTGCGTGATTGGGGCTTTGGTGCTAACTTCACTTTCTATTGCAGGCGCCGACAATAAGTCTTCGCACTAACTCGCCTATTCGCTACTAATCAATACATACATATATATATCGATTGCATCTAGTCAGTGTACATTTTACACGAAATACAATTTCCTAATGCTACATGTTTTGTCCGCATATATTACAGATTATGAGATCACTGTTAATTAGGGGTGTGTAATGTATGTCGTATACAATAGTTAGCGACGAGACCGCCGAAGAATTTTGACGAGCAACTTATATCTCATCTGCCACGTATCTAAACCATGCCAATGACCCACATTTCTTTTCGAGAGGTCCAATTATTTTGTAAGAACGACCAAGAGATCATTTCTCATAATTTCGATCGTTTTTTCCCTCCTTAATAATATTTCGAAGCTTTTATGCTCGTTTTCAGTCACCCTAACAGAGTGTACGCGTACTCGTACATAAACGTTTGCACACCTCTAATTAAAAATCCTAATTGTCTATGATACGATTAATCGTTTCTAGCGGGAAGCCACTAGATACAAATTGCCCCCATTCGCATTCATAATAAATAAAACTAGGTAGAGTGATATATATATATATATTTCTTTCATTGTAAATTAGTTCGACGGAATTGTACATGATACCTGTATATACAACTAAAAACGTTGTAAAATAAACTTGTCTTGGGTTCTTATCGCAAGTGGATAAGCATTCATTCGTTTACTAACAGCATGACATTTTAATTACTGTATTTAACATAAGGAATTATGTAAAAATGTAACATAACGATACACGATGGTCTTGCGATACATGTTACGCGTGAAAGCTTTTAAATCTTCTAATATCGTTGCTTTTATTCTACTATTAATTCGATAAGCTGTACTTGATGTCGGTTTTTAATTTGTTACTAGTCATTAACCAAGGACGAATATGTCGGTGCCTGCATTTAAACATTTTGTTTACAGTGTTATAAGTTAAAAGTATTTTTGGAAACGAATCAAATTTTAATTGCAATGTAGCTCTGCGATTATATTTCTGGAGGTCACGCTCTCATTTCCCTCAAAAGAATCGTTAGAATGGTTTCTTGCAACTTTTGATTCGATTACACATCTGTATTAAATCTTGGTGTCCAAGGAAAAACGCTTTGAATTTGCCTGGCAGCGAACGGGTTAATTTACAATTATTTCTAATAATAATTAGTGTGGCGCGTTACGTTTTGTTGAGAAGCACTGATGTGGCTTACTATTAAGGTATAGCAAAGAAAATTTTTCAAAATAGTGAAATCTTTGGTAAAATCCGAGTGTCCGTGGTGTATGTTTAGTCGTGGGGGTGGTCTACAGCAGAGGGTGACACAAGCTGCGACGCAGGCCGCTGCTAACGCCGCCGTGAACGAGCTGATGGATGCATTCAAGATCAAGTAAATAGACTTGCTGTCCATACTTTTCTATAACGGAGTTTTACCCTTAACCACCATTACGATATGGGTACCTCTTTATTTAAGTTGCGCAAGTAGATTGGTAGACTGTTCAGGGTTGAGAATGAACACTAATTCGATGTCCTTAACTGTTTTCTCGATAGAATTTTTAATAACAATTTTCGCGCGTAACCGCTATCATTCTTTCTTCTTTGCTCTCTCTATATCTCATACTCTCTCGCTCTCTTGCATGGTCCGAGAAATTTAATTAACAGCGATGATGATGATGATGCCTTTGAAGATTGTATATCGTTATAAATATACGTGCACACGGAGTTGGGCTTAATAAATTTCGGAATAAAGATAAGGCGATTTTGTAAGCAATGTTGAGAATTGTTCGTTGGTTGAGACCTTTTCTATGACGAATAACATCTTATTCGTATAAACGTAGTTGGAATATTTTATTCGTTATTCGAAATGAAATTTGCCCAACTCTACGGGTGTATATGTAAATACAGTCAATCCTATAAGAGTGTTCGTATCCTCTATGTCTACTGAAGAAATTCGTCTAAATTAAATGATAGACTTGATGTTTCTAAATAAAGGTTTGATTATAAATATGTACATAAATAGACTTCACACATATACACATTTATAATGGAAAAATTCATTGGAAAACATAAAGCCTACCATTTAATTTATAAAAACTTAATAGAGGATACAGATATTTATGAGGTTGACTGTAGATACAGAAAAAAAAGCACACGATTCCCGTGTGTGTTTGTTGCATAATGTAGGAAATACGGTTAAACGAATATCCATGTCTATTTGTAACACGTGCAATTTGCTTCGTGGCATTCCATGTATATTAATTCTAATCCCCTCAGAGAAAGGATTAACCCTTAGAGAATCGAAATAGATACGCTTTTTACGAATGTCAAAGTATAGGGCGTGCGTTGTGTAATAACTCGATGAAATTGCCCGAGGAGAAGTTACAGAATCTCTTGTAAAAAGGAAGAGTATATAAATATAAATTTCGCATCTGTTTCGCTTGCAACGTTGAAAAAGTTGGGCGGTCAGAGCGGCGAGCGATCGTCTCGCTGATAAATGTAAAAACGCAGAGTCTATCTTCGCTGTAATTGTATCCAGTGAATCTATCCTGGAAAGTCTACCAGAACCCTATAATGTGATCAAAGGTAGTTTCGATTAAACGGTATTCCGTTTTGCGAACGAGAAACGTTTTTGTATCATAATTAGTCACGGTGAATTCATCGATTGCGTAACAAAAGATCGTTTCTAAATTCTATTTTTCTGTTCCTTTTTTATTTTTATTATTGTTTTTTGTTTTGTTGTTGCGAGATAAGAAAAAAAATGTCATGCTGTTGGGAAAGAGTTGAAAGATTGTCGGGAAACCGTTCGTTTACGTCGTGCGTATCGATCGATCGATCGATCGGTCGAATCGGCGACAATTGTGTTGATACCGAAATAAGTTTAAGTATTCATAAAAAGAAAAGCAAAAAATATAGTCACTGTTTCTCTACCTTTTAAGATGTTCACCGTATTTAGTTTCATCTTAGCCGTAAATATTAAATACCGTACGAAGATATACATGTATACATACATGCATAACTAGCTACTCCCTATGAAATATTAACGACAAAAAAAAAAAACAACGTGCTCAGACATAGGATGTGATATAGCGTAGAATGCTTCGAGGATTTTGCATGAAAATCCTGTGAAAACCCACGCTCTCTATTTCTCTCTGTCTCTCTTTCTCTAAAACAAAAAAAAGGGGTCTAAACTGACACTAACTGATACCGGATCAGAATAATTATAACAGTAATCGTATTATCGTTAACGATGTATAATGAATGTATATCACGCGACGGGGGCGTTCAGGAGCTGTGTATTATTGTATTACGACGGAACTTGTCGTTTCCAGGGCTCCTCGACCGTGCTTGGCAATTTAGTTAAATTGTACGTGTATATAAGGATGAATATATGATGCGTGTACCAAATTCTTGTAATTAGACGTAATAAACGCGTCTCCGCGAAGCAACGTGCTTCGAATCTTGACTTGTACGATAGTATCGTAATATTTATATATAATTCATAATTATATATAAATGTA
Organism: Hylaeus anthracinus; assembly: GCF_026225885.1. Lineage (NCBI taxonomy): Eukaryota > Metazoa > Arthropoda > Insecta > Hymenoptera > Colletidae > Hylaeus > Hylaeus anthracinus. Next base: position 2,809,286 of record NW_026534348.1, on the reverse strand, counting down.
TAATATTTCGAATATTTTGAATTATATATAATTTACATATATATTTATATATGGATATATAAATATAGATGTACATAAATATAATTTTGGATAAGATTATCGTAAGGAAACTTCGTGGGGAATGGAATGTTCGATATTTATTTCGAATCAAACTATCTTTAGAATCGATTAAATAATATCCAAAGTGATGGATTACCTTTAAACTTCAAACAAATTCTACAATAAGTTTGAAAGACAGAGTAAGATTCTCTAAATTCTTTGTTGTTTCTTCGTAATACTTTTTTCTCCCTATTCACTTATTATTAAATAAAATTATTTCCTGTTCAGTTTTTACTGTAATTAATTCTTGTAAATCTCAAGGCTTATATATATTCTATATGGTGGTTACAATAAACCCTTATAAGCCATTTGAGTCAATTTCTAAAGAAAATGTAATGAAACGTAGTTAAATATATCTGACAATGAGTATAGTAACTCTACATTATCTGATTGTAAGTGCAATAAATACTTCAAATAACAAATTTATTTAATTACATGGTAGATTAAGTAGAATACAAAGCTAGGTAAATATTATAGTTACACAGAAAAAAGGAATTCGTCGAAATAACAATAATTCTAAATCATGAAACCATTTCGTTAATTTAAAAAAAGAAAAAAAAATGAAAAAGATCATGATGTAAATCCCTTCTCCAATTCGTCTTGAATATTATCGATACTTTAGTTGTTTTTATCTCAGGCATAAATATTACTTTTAAAATTGTTTCTTGAAACGGTATAACATAAATATGTACATGTATTATTCTCGTATTATGAATAAGATAATTATTGCCATATACGTTATGGCTAAAAATGTTGTGTAACATATTAAAGTAACTCAGGCTTAGAATATACCTAATGTAATAGCTTAACGAAATTAGGGAGAATATTATTCCATATGGTTGTGTGAAAATCACGAACGCACTGCGTGTTATACGTTGCTCGTGTAAACAATAAGAATAATGAAATTACGAAATGCTATTTACTAGACTGCGGATTTGATGTATTTATGATGTACGCTAATATGGAAAATATACAAAAAATATATACATCATTTATGTAGAATATATTCTATTAATTATTGTAATAATATTTTATTTGGCACAAATGTATATAACTATTGGTTATGTTTAGTATATATTTCTTATATTCCGTTGTATTATAAAAGGTACATAAAATCCGCAGTTCAGTCACTACGAGTTACAGAAGATGTTAAAGAAATTATGTTTAGAACACTCGAACAGAAAATATGTGAAATATTTGACGCCATATGTTACATTCTCTCAACCTCTTTTCGTTACTTTCTTTAGTTTGATTCAAATTGGCTTAGAGAGGTTTGATTTATATTTTAATCCAGACATGATCGATACTGATCGATAGTGAACCGAAATGATTCGATTTTTGCTCCGTTCCACCCGTAACGAGTTTCCTTAAGAAAGCCATAGAGATATTATAAGAGAGAGAGAGTAAGGGAGCCAGACCTCCAGCCGCGTACCACAATTAAAAAGAGAAAGAAAACCATTGTATTTGTACCAACCTGTCTTTGTCTAGCAACGTTTTCAACGTTGACTCTTTATTCAATTCAATTCACGCAACTTTCAATTATTTTCTTGTTATTTCCTTTATCATTGTTAACGTTGTACGATATATACATTGTACAAATGCGCAATATAATAATTGTTTATCCTTCTCTTTCTAACGATGCAACATTTCCACATACAGGCAGGCCTATATCTTCCCTGCCCTATCTATTGTATAATATCTCTATGAAGAAAACGCGTGCATTTATCCATGAATATTTGCAACGGTCTCGCGGTTCGATAGTCAACAATCGAAAGCACGAAACGGGTTCCTATCGTTGCGCGACGAATGCTACGTCGGTAGCGAGTTGAATATTTTCGAATTGGCTCGCGCAGTGACGCGTGGAAGACCGAGGGCAATACTCGAAGTGCAATTACAGAAAAGAAAATATTATTTTTCGTTACAGCAGAACGTCGAAGGTCTACATGGGTAGATAACGACTTTACGAGAGCATCGATGACGACGAGCTCGCGTTTCTCGTGTCACTGCGCCCTTCGTGTTCCATCTTATCGGTTGTTCCAGACGTAAACGCAATAGGACGGATCACGAAAGACTCGAAGGCAATTGTGCGATTTTCGAAATTGAGCGAAGCGTGCGCGTTCAGTGCCGTAACTAGCATTTCTGAGGACCCATTTCATTGAACGAGTACAATGGAATTTTTAATTTTTGTAAGAAAACAGTCGATAAAACCTGAATCAATATTTATTAGATTAAAGAAACTTTCTTTATAAAATGTTTCTGGCGAGGCAGTTGCGAGACTTCTCCATATTTATCAGTTAGTATTCAACTTATATTTGTAACTGAAACGTGTTCAAAAATAATTAACTGATATCAACCCTTTTAGTACCGACTCAAGTTCGAAATAAAAATGATACAGATTTAGTTTGAAGCTACTTAATTTACAAATAGACATGTTATGAAATAAAGAGAAAATTATATTGATAATGTTTAGTTAAAATTATGAAAAAAAATCGAATCGTTATAATTGAAATCGAACATACATTATAAACAGCATTTATAAAAAAAAAATCGTCTCTGACGTAGTTCGACGTGGAACATATAATACAAAATATACAGTGGCTGTAGAATGTATTCGTACACCGATCAATTTCCCACTGACTAAATAACTAATTCTGTATCATCTATTGCGGTGCAGGTTTTTTGTAATACAGTTTGGGTTAACATAATTTAACGTCAACGCAGGAATATAAATGAATGTTGAAGTCTGAAAAGGTACTAAAAGGGTCTAGTCTATTTCTTGTTTCAAATTCATGGGTCAAGCTTAGTTTTGTCACTATACGCGGCGCCCAACTCCTTTGTTTCGATATTTTGAAGGGCCTATTTATGCCGACTTTACGTAAGATCCGCGATTTGTCAGAGGCGTGTACAACGTTCGCTTGCCGTTTGATAATTTGCACGATGCCGGTCGAGGAAGCGTATCTTTTCGATATAGTTGCTCGAGACGATTAATCGATTATTCAGATTGAACACAGGGCAGCCCAGCCTGTAGTTTAAACCAGTTAATCTCAACAGGCCCAGTATGACTCCGAATTAAGTACTCGATTCGTTGGTTCTTGAGGAGCAATGAGTAAAAGATATAAAAATTTCCGAGTTGGCCAGGGAAGATATCAATAAAATATTAATACTACACTCGTACACAATCAGTCTCATAATTACTTAATCCCCTTGTGTCTATTGAAGAACATTGTTTTAATTAAATGATAGATTCAATGTTTCATTATAAATATGTACATGAGTAAACTTCACAGGTGTATGTATTTATAATGAAAAATTTATTTGGAAACATTAAACCTACTATTTTAATTCAAACAAATGTCTTCAGTAAACGTAGAGGTGATATTAAATACATATATTGGTATTATATTATTAAACCAAGGGCTGTTAAAAACAACTTCGGAATCAGTAGTGGAATTGAAACAAAGTTTAGAAAAAAAATAAAATTTCTTTTGTTAACTTTCTCGGTTCACATTTAATTGTACGAGAAGCTTGATAAATAATTACTTCAGCCTCGAGGATTCCATTAATCACTGCGCCAATCCCTCGATTTACAAGGGACATTGATTTCTTGGAATACCGTGTAAATTAAGGTCAAAGGGTTTAACCGACTTCGAAAAGGAGGAGGTTACTCGATTCGACATATAGATTTTTCCTTTTTTATATATATGTTTATATGAAAAATCGGTGTAAATCGAGAAAACACCAAAAATGTGTATAGTTTAATCAGTTATTTAATTGAATTCATTCGTATATAAAATAAAAGTAAAATAAAAGTACGAATGCAAACGAAGCAGAAAACATATTGGTTCATTCATAAAATAAGAAATATATAAAGTTACATCTTATGATTTTAACAAGTACCTAACAATAATCACGAGTGGTATATAACAGATATAAAGCAGATCTCGAAAGCGAGCCATTGGTCAAAATAGATTGAGAAACACTGGTTCATACTACTCGCTGGATAATTGTATCGTGTATGGTGGCAAGACACCAAAAGGTACACACACACACACACACTAAAGACCCGCGAGCAGCCACAAGTGGTATTATTGTAATGTTACTGTACAGAAGTATCCGTATATCTACGTATATAGATATACAATACGTATACATACACTTATACTAATCATTTTATGCACTGTAATGACAGAGTTAAGTAGATCGTACGTTGAAATTACAGAGATAATTACAATTACGATATTATTATTATTATTATTATTATTATTATTATTATTATTATTATTATTAACGACATTATTATGTACTGTATAGGATTAAAAGGTAACGTTACTTGTTTCAGTAGCGTGTAACACGTTCTATGTTCGGTAGATTATGAGACGTTTTATTTTCAAGTTTCACTATTAGCGTGGTTACTTTGTGACAGAGGGTCGTTCTTGTTGCGCGTTGAGATATAGGCGATAGAAATATTGTCGTAACTTTAAACGATCCACGCGCCGTGCGTAGCGTTTCAAAAATTGGGCATATCAAGTAGATGCGCGCGCGCAAAAATGATCGTTCTTCTGTGTACAGATTCTTCGATGTTCGTCGGCGGTATATCGAGGGTTCCACCCTCCCGAGACCGTGAGCATATTTCTTTATAAAAATACAGTATCGCCTGAGAAATTGGCAACGGTTCGAGTCCGAGCTGACAACTTCTCAAAGGTGGTAGGTGAAATTTGATCACTGCTATCCTTTCGCTTTTAACATCATTAAATTGTGATCGTGTTTGGTAGAATATTGAATATATATTACGAATACATGACCTATCCGGTTAAAGCAGTCTTATAATAATAGAATAAAATATTAGGTGTAGAAATTAATTCTGTGTCTTTAGATTCAATCGTTTATAACTTTAGTCCAAGTAAAAATATTTACTCGTCATTTAGTTACGTTAAATTACCGAGCTTTTATGTTTTCAACCTGGTCTTTCATTACAATGAGTCTATATGTATAACCTAAGTCTCAACCTGATGGTCATCACAATTTATCTATGCCTATGAACTTCAGTGGCCAACAAGATTTGGTTATTGTTACTTTTTCTAACAAATTACAAGTTTTCTTTTCTTCAATTACATTTGAACTTCTGTTTTCTTCAATTACATTAAATTCTCCAAAAAAGAAAGCATTGTTTATTTACAAATAATCGGAGCCAGTTGAGTAGAAACAGTGAAGGATTTCTCAAAATAAAATATTCCTTCAAAGTAACGTTAATTAACAAAGTCAGGAAGTAAAAATTAGCCAACTTCTCAGGCAATATAGTATACATTCTTGTGGATTCATTTTCCATTTATAAACATTCAAATGCGCGAGCAAATAAATTTTATCAACCGAAATCACTATCGTAAATGATACTGACTGGGTGGAATCTGTGTTACGGACGTTACAACGAAAGACGATAAGTGAAAAAAAAAACCTGTGATGGGCCGAATCACCTATCGGTGTTCTTTTTATGCTCGTACCGTCAATTAAACAATGAATCGATGTTTCGTTTGGAATAATCCTTCGTATAATTGTTTATTTGTACCACCGTGTATCGTGCGATCTGTACAACGATACTCGTCGTGTATCGAGCCTAAAAGAAAAGGTCCTCGAGAATAAACCCTCAGCTTTCGGGACTGGATCCGATGGAACCTAGCGTTGACGATGTTTAGCGATGTCACCGTTAACAGTACTAGAAATCACTAACGGATGCAAAGGAAGTAATAATTAATCTCCATGTGAACACTAGAATAATATTGTTATCGTACCTAGCATTTAACCGTGGAACCGAGAAGCGAGTGTACACGCGTTTGTGGCAGACTGATTAGTTTGGACATCTTAACCTCTTCAGGGTCGTATCCATTTTTTTGTTCGGAACGAACAAAAATGCGAACTGATACATTTATCCACGACGTCTACCAATCTTGCCCTGTTATATTGAAAAATGAATTGCGAATAAGTATTTATCGTTGGTTTCGTATCAAGTATTTTATTATGTTTATAATTAATATACAATTTTTTAAAGAATTATGTTTTAAATGAGTCAGATGTAATCTTTATGATACCTGTAGTGTACGTTATGTATGTTATAATATACATAATGTAAGCTTTGTTAATAATTGATATACAAAGCATTTTATGTCTAGTGTTATCGTGCAGTGAAGTTATAAAATGCCGAAAGCGTTTATTAATAAACTGCTTGCTGAGCTTTGTGATGAATATTTATTTACTCTGAAAAAAAAAGCAATGTTATAACGTTAAGTTAATTACAAATATTTAATCCCTAATTTTAATGATTACTTCCACGTTACATTATTTAAATTAACTTAAAAACGAAACGTACAGATATGTGCCAGTATCCCCGAAGAGGTTAAGTACTTAAAAATTGTAACCTAGAGTGTAATCTTTAATTTCCTAAGAACCCGACACGTTCGAACGAAATCGTTTTCTTTTACCTCGTTCATTTTATTTTCTCTCATTTCCCTCGATATATTCGTATCGTTCTCGAGATTGGTTGCGTTCGAATCTTTGTTTGCGCAATAGAGAGAGAGGAAGAGGAAAGAAAATCGCGCGAAACCGTGACCGATTGAACGGAAACCACTTGACCGTGACGCATCCTTCCACGCCACGGATTATTATACATGCTTCCATCTAAGAGCCTTAACTATAGCAAAGTTCTAGTTCAAACAAAGCTTACACACACCGTGTAGCGCGAAGTTAAGGGGTAGGACAAATTTTATTCGAACAGTAAACATATGGTGTTGATTTGTAATGTTTATACGATCGAGCAGCCTAATTTCTACTTATTCATCCTGTAATACTTTCTTTTGTAATCTAATTTTGACTCGATGTCTAAACGGTTTTTTATCTTTTATTCATTATTCGAAATTTTTATTTAGACAAAAATTTGTCCTATCTCTGGCAAAGTCCGATCTTGTACATCGCGGGCTGAGACCCAATTGCCGTCTTAACGTACGGGCACGGGTGCCCCATGCTAATTTGTGCAACGTTGAACACATACGTGACGAACGACATTGGTCACTGGAATTGCCCATTGCCTTTGAATTTCTTTTTTTTTTTTCATCTGCGATATCTAAACGAAATAAATTCAACAAGGGTCCCAATGCACTCATTTGCTCGGGGGCCCGCAACGACGTTAAGACGGCTCTGTCGAGAACGTAACACGAACTGACGCGCGTAAACGTCAACGGAAGAATCGACGTTGGGATGAAAGGTGGAACGAAATCTGCAAAATATGTAATTAAGTCGATTAACGGAAACCGTGACTGGCGCCACGATTATTTCCACGGGGTATTAGATCAGTGATTCTTAACTACCATCAAGCTGCGAGCCATCGTGCTGTAAATATTTGGCAACTGATTTTATGAATTCTTATTTTTTACCTGTCTTAAAATTGCCGTTACAATTATCAAACGATTTAGAACTGTAACGAATTGTTTATTTTCAATTCGAAGGTTCTTAACCCTCTTTGATCGAGAAAATTTCAAAATAAATTTTACTGGTAACCTAATTTAGGATCATATAACAGGAGCATTTATAATAAATACGTATTTTTAAAATGCAAGTACACCAGCAGAGAAACTATTATAACGGAAATGCTGAAATTATTCTCTATGCATTTTTACTAAGTACTCTCGAAGCCATGTGATGCCAGCATTGGTTCCAAACTCGCGCATACGCATCGTTAAAAGTTGAATGCGCAGTACTGTAGCCAGGGTCGGCGTTCTAGTTTTGCAACCTCGTCAAAATTCACAAATCCTATCCAGACTTGTTTACTTTAACATCTGATCTTCAAAACAATTTTTTTAATTCCATCGGGAAAATCACTGTCACCCATATATGGATGACGTGGCGATCAACGTGTTAACGGAAAACACTGACCAATCAGAGCGCGCGTATGCCGGTTGAGCGTAGGCTACGCGCTAAGTGACAGCTCTTGTACGCTACCACGGCCGCTCCACCGGCATACTCGCGCTCTGATTGGTCGGGGTTTTCCGTTAATATCTCCTTAACGAAGCCGCGGATAACATTTTCGCTAAGGAAAAAGTTGTTTCAAATCACCTCTAGCCTCTATGTACAGGGTGTCCCAAAAATGTTGGAAGTCATTGAAAGGGGTGGTTTAGGAGGTGATTTGAAACAACTTTTTCCTCAGCGAAAATATTGTCCGCGTCTTCGTTGAGGAGATATTAACGAAAAATACTGACCAATCAGAGCGCCAGTATGCCGATGGAGCGCTCGCGGCAGCGTATGAGCGCGGCCGCCTAGCGCGTAGCCTACGCTCAACCGATATACTCGCGCTCTGATTGGTCGGGGTATTTTGTTAATATCTCCCCAACGAAGCCTCGGACAATATTTTCGCTAAGGAAAAAGTTGTTTCAAATCACCTCCCGAACCACCTCTTTCAAGGTGTTACCGCGACTGTAAATTTCAACCGCTTATATCTCAACAACAAAGCGTCAGATTGCAAAATTGTAAAGGACCTTTCGATTCGTACTGGTATAAAGACTTGATCCTGAAAAAATGTCCCACAATCCTTCTATACTTTTATCATTTTTGGGCGTGTTAAGGGCGTCACTGTAATGGTCAGATTAGGCATTACTGACGCAACAGATAATGCAAAAAAATGCATGCGCGAATAGGAAGCAACACTGGCATCACAGCCGAACCTCTCCGGCCAGTATTGGTATTTTTATCAGTTTACTCCTGCAGTTCATGTCGTCCGATAGTTGACAGCAAATATTCTCTGTGCATCTATCTTACGCATTTTCAATACTTATGTTACGTTTATACCTTTACGACGTTAATACCTTTCAACAACTTTCGCGTTCTCGTTACAAATTACTTATTTTACGTCGTTGCATACTTGTGCATTTCTCGATTCCTGGGAGTGTACAAATAAATTGTCACTTGTAGAAATAATTTTTGAAATGTGCAGTAAAAAATAAAGAATCATCTAAATAACGTGTCGAGCTTAGAAAAGTTAAGAATTACTGTGTTAGATCGATTATATCCGTGGCCAGTCGCGGCTGAACTAAGTAACCCACGTGATGTCAATGGCGGGTCCTTGGAATAACGGGCACAGAAACATTGATTAAATCCACAGTTTCGCGATATACGCAGCTTCTTGGATAGTTTTAATGTCGCGTAGCGTCTTCGTGATCATTTTTTATACTTGCTACAACTCGCTAATTTTTATAGAAATTTTCTTCCATGTCCGAGAGAACAGAGGCGTTCGTTGAATTCGTCGCCGATCGAATGGTTAAATTCCTCCGATGTATAATCGTAAAAAAATTGCACGTAATCGAGCAAGGGACGCATCGACGGGGTTACTTAGCGAACTAATTTCCGGTTTGTGCACTTCACGCGACTCACACACGTTGTAATATCGTGCGAACACACGCGCGGTATGCATACACTGTTTTCCTGCAATATAAATGTGTATATAGGGAATAACATGTTATAGATTATAAATATATATATCTCTATATATAAAAGAATGAGAATTCGAGAGAAAGCCTATAGATTTGTGACGACCGGAAACGCATTTCCGCTGGGGAAGTGACATATCTGTTTGTCGAAATTAGTTGGGAAAATTTCTGTTATTTAAATACGTTACCTTTAGATACTTTTCCATACTTTCTTTTGAAATTTAGGAAATATTTTGCTACTCACTCGGATGTGAATCAACAAAGTGTTTCTCCAAATCTTACTTGTGTAGACTTTCCAGAATGCATAATATATTAGATTGTCTAAAAAGTTTCTTTCACAAGTTACACTCGGCTGTTGTGTCTTAATCGCATCTCTTTTACTTAAATTATCCTTGGTAGATTTTGAAACAAAAATTTCTGAGTATTACGTGCTCCCTTGAAAAGAATTTCTGTTACAAAAACTGTTCCGTTGTGAAATAAATATTTCAAAACTTTAATTTAATCAAGTTCCATACAGTATGTAGAACTACATATTTGTAGTACACTGTGGACGTTTTATTTGACATTTTTATGTTCAAAATTAATTAAAACAATTGAAAATTTTTATTTAATCCCTAAAATGTTAGATAAATGACATTTTAATGCATTTCTTTAAATCTTTATTATTGTATAGTGCACTCTGGAAGTCTAAATATATACTACATAGAGAAAGAGTTTTGCATATTGTTGATGTAACGAATTTTATTGTTAATTATAGATACGCTGTTTTCTATGCGTTCACTAATCTTTTATTTTTATTTTATCGAAATCTTGCGTGCGATCGAACATGGGGAACTATGATTTTCCCCGCACGCTGGAATGCGTATTCGCGTTCTTTATTTCTTTGATTGAATCCCCATATCTGCTGGCCTTCAATATTTTCCCTTTTACGCATCCCAGGATTTTACTTGTGAAGTAATACCAATAAAAAAAAAGAAAAGTCATATTTACGTACATAGAAAAGACGTTTGAAATTGATAAAGTTGTAATTTGATTCACTTTTAGATTTAACCTTTTAACTGCTCGAGTTAAAAAAAAAATACAAGATATATAAACATTTTAGTTTCTGTAATAATTGCATTAGTTTTTCTATTCTATTCTATTAAATTAATTCAGTTTAGAGGCTTTCTCATTTATTAACTTTGCAGTGGAACGGTTAATGAACGAATGGAACGATAAAGAATAAAGTTCGAGCGTCCTTTTTATGCACGATCATTTTTGCATGCGTTTTTCATCATTGCTTGAGCATGTTGTGCAAATTTGTTGAATTTCTTTGGCAGATCATGCTTCAGTTGTATCATCTATTCGTTTATATAACTTTATGTAAGAATTTTTATTCGTGCATTTCACGTTACACAATCATCTGTCGCGTATTTGTTGCTGTTATTATTCTGTTATACAATATTACTATATTTTTTATCACCAGTCTTACAATATTGGAGCGATATTCCATTTTATGTAAATTCGTTCGCATATAATGATTTAGTTACAGTAAACAGTATTTCTGGTGTTTGGGTAAATTCATTTACTTTTCGTGTCTTGAATATTTTCATACAAGGTGTGACCAGAGTTAGGTATCATTAAAATAATCACTCGAACAAAGATTCAAATGCAATTTGATTTGATTAAATCGAATGACAAAATGTATCTTGATTCAACGAGTAAATATACATTTAAATATATACATATATATCCTTTACGTGTCAAACGTAAATAACTTTATTCGTTATTATTTGACGGATAATAGATTTTAATTTTCCGTTTATTATTCGGTACTTGGAATTTTTGTTAGATAAAGATTTTGTTAGAGTTACAGTTAGGCCTTATTTGAATAAATGTTCAAATAATAGTTGCATATAAAATGAAGTTTGTGTTGAATTGATGTGAAACAGTTAACTCACTGCATAGCATAATGTGCCGTGTGTAATAAATTCATAGACACGTGCATCGTTTGAAGGCATCGTTTAGAAGGCATCGTTCGAAGGCACCGTTTATTCGTCATATTTATTCGTCGTTCAGCTTTTCGAATAACGATTGCATTTGATTTGAATAACGGTAGATTTTTATTCTGGCTAGAACAACTATGCACGTACCGGTCCGTACGTTATTTTCGTTCGAAGCAATATACAGGGTGTCCCAAAAGTCGGGGAGGAGCCGGAAATGGGGTGTAGCTGAGACGATTCTGAACAACAATTTCCTTTGCAAAAATGTCTTATGGGGCTTCGTTAAGGAGATATTAAGAGAAAACCCCGACCAATCAGAGCGCGAGGATGCCGATGCAGCGCTCGCGGTAGCCAATGAGCGCGGCCGCCTAGCGCGTAGCCTTCGCTACCGCGGCCGCTCGAACGGTCTACGCGCGCTCTGATTGGTCGGGGTTTTCGCTTAATATCTCCTTAACGAAGCCCCATCCGACATTTTTGCAAAGGAAATTGTTGTTCAAAATCGTCTCAGCTACCCCCCATTTCCGGCTCCTCGTCGACTTTTGGGACACCCTGTATAATATCGCGCGTGTCTTGGACGCGCAAATCAACATCACCGAGTATTTAATCGCTATCTGTGTTATAGGCGTCCCGTACCCAATATTCCTCCCCGAATTCCCGACAGGCCGTACTACGGCCGATTAAACTGAGCTAGTCCATGGAGAGCACACTACATCTGTGCGCATCCACGCCCGAGAGAGTATTCGAAGGAATGTCGTTCTGAAACGAGCCGATGACCGGGAGATACGTGAGACAAAGCTCAGGACGAATCTTGGGAGAGACGTCACCCGACGTAACGACGGGTGACGGTCGCGAATCACAGAGGGTGAGAATCCTCTCAAAGGACTCTGGAACGCGTCCTTCAAGTCGCGCCCTTCTTTGATCTCGATCAACCGCGAGAATTAAGCCCTTCGTCCGTGCGACGAGGATGATCCCAAAGGAGGGACAGCACGATCCCCCATGGAGCAGGAGGAACAAGGCTGTGCCAGAAAAGAAATGAAAGTAAATAGAAATAGAAGAAAAGAATGAGAGGGACCAAGGAAGAAAAAAGGAACAGACGCAGGTGGCCAGCGCAAAGGACTTCTAGTCCAAAGGGGTCGTCTAGTCTGTTGCTCGATGGTCGGCAGCAAGAGATTCAATCCAGTCACTTCTACTTCTACTTTGTCTAAGATTTTTCGTCGTCTTTTATGTTTTATTTATACCGTTGCAAATGTTTAGATTACGCGAGTGTTGGGCTAAAACGTAATTGAAGTAACGATTGACGGTTGAATCGATCACTCATTTCTCTGACGTTGCGCTCTGTTCTTAACGAATCTTTTTAGATTGATATCTAATTTTCGGTTAATCGAACGAGAACCGTTGGTCGTTTGCGACCATTGGTGATGAAATTAATCAGCATTCTTTATCGAACAACTTTTTCGGTGTTTAAGAAATTTAACTAGTCAGAAATATATTCCTGGAAATATTATGAAACTAGAAATAATAATAATAATAATCCGGCGACATTTTTAATCTGGATAATTTATATCGAATAACGCTTTAACTCTGAAACATGAGAAATTTTATGATGCTCGAAAAGGACAGAACAACTTGACAGTCTCGAAACAATTTTATTTTCGAAACCGACAATTTTTACAAACAAATATGCTTAATTAACGATCAAACGATTCATTATTTGGTGAAGCGAAATTCGTGATTAATTTAATCGTTAATCGTCGCGAGCGATTAATTTCAGTAATCGACCACCGTTAATCGCGGTTTAATTTAATTAATTTAATTCTGACGATTAAATTAACAATCGCCTCGTGCGATCAGTTTATTAGTTCGAGAAGAATCAATCGATTAATGCCCAACTCTAGGTTACGTGTAGTTGCTAAGTATTAAAAATGGCGTGCTTGGTGCATGTCAAACTCCAGAAGAACGATTCGTTTAGCTTCGTAGCGGTGACAATAGTGAGTTTTCCGACAAGAAGCGGCGAGGTTAATGGATTTCGTATTCAGAATTTTTACTGTTTTTTTTCTTTTTTCATTTGGAGTTATCAGTATTACAGATACGAATAGAGAATCGACGATCTTTTCGGCAGCGACGCGTAAAATTTTACTCGAGCAGTAGATGATTAATAAAAATGCCCTATAGTGATTTATTTGCGACCGGACGTTTATTCGACTGAACAGTCGTACAAATAAATCTCTGTTCACAGTGAAATATAATTTCACTTTATACAATTAAAATTCCAGTTCTTGTTTAACGAGCAATGGATTAAAAGGTATTCATTCTGTATTCGTTATTTGAAATTTATATCTTCGCTTTATACGCTGTCAAACGAATGTTAACGGGGATATGTGTATCGATTGCAATCTTCTCGAATGATAAAGCGTCTGAATCCTATACCGTCATCTGTGGTGAAGTTCTGCCAATTTTAGTATATTTTGAAAGAGATTCCAATTCTTCTTTAATTTATATTTCATGAGAAAAGAAATTCTATTATCTGTAGCAGCGGTGCGTATAAAGTAATATAAAATAATATATTCCCATTTGACGCAGTGAAATAATCGCTTATCGTAAATTCTGTAATATGTTTTATTGCTGTCGACGATAGGAAGAAAGTATTTGTTTTCAAGGGTCAATTGTTATTATTGGCAAAACTTTTCTCAAGGTCACATTTTCGAATCTTTAAGGTCATCGATATTTTTTAATAATAATATCATTTTTACCATCCTGTTATAAACAACAAAGAATAAATTCCAAATGACTTTAAATGGAAAATCGCGATAGTTTAGAGGAAACTAGAAAATTACGATTATTGATTAACGAATAGACTGCGGATTTTATGATGTATACGTACACTAACATAATAGATACATGCTACACATAAACAAAAGGTATGCGCACCTATACAAAATGAAATAACAATGTTATCATTTTAATTCTGGAGTGTATTCAACATACGTTATGTATATTTTTTTTATGTATTTTTCATTATGTCTGTACGCCATGCGTATGCATGCCACGTGAATGCGTAAAATCCACAGCGTAGTTATTGCTGTTAAAAGTAATTACAGGTCCAAGTTTGGCATAAAGTGATCTTCGATGACGGTATCAACATAAATTGTATAAGAGACTAGATGCTGAAAATTTGCCCAATAATCGCTGGCTTTTGCTTCTTGTCCGAAGACTCGTGGCCCCAAGGTATCGCGTTCAAACGCGATTCGCGGACAATGTGTAATGTGCAACCCGATTACCTCGATTTTAGGTGAACTTACATACGATCATAAGTACACGGTTCTACCTAGAATTTAGCTAGGAACGAAGTACAAAATATGGCTATACAAAAATGTACAGTGAGACTAGCGTCGCCAGTGGAGGATTTGTTGTAACATTAGCGCGGCTTAAGGTAATTGCGCATGAAACATTTCAATGTCGACTGCTACGCGATCGTTGGAACGTCGTCTGCATTTATGTGCGCGCTTGGTAAATAAAATGTCCTCGACGCATAAGGTAATATACCCAGTACTTTGAATATGTTTTAAAAAATAGCTGAAATATTACCTTGATTCGAAAAGTAAAACTAGCCGGAGTTGTGCGAGCGGTACGACGATATAAATATAAATAAATATTGATTATAGTTTATATTATATTATTAAATATCACTTGTAATTCTGTTTAACAACAGTGCGCTGTTAAATGAATTCTTTTATGAACATACATACATGAAATTGTTCAAGTATCGGTTCAACTTTTTTTGCGGTGTTCGAGTACTGGGTGTTTTACCTTACGCGGAACGATTATATTGCAATTGTTCCTCCGCTGGTCGTCACGATACACTTTTGTGTGGTCGTGTTTACCAAAATACGATATGCGATCGACAACAGCATTCCAGTAATAAATGCCTGCGCAAAGCGGCACGCAAAAAAGGAAAACTCGCCACGATCCGGTTGCGACGATCGCGTCAAACGTAACAAATTCTTCTTCTTCTTCTTTTTTTTTTTTTACGATGTAATTTATCGAAGTACGAGTAACGATGCCATTTTACAGCTCGAGTTTATACAACGCGATTTACAAACGAACAACGAACACACGGAATCGAAAATTCTCCGCGGGTGTTTCGACGCTACACCTGTGTACATAAACAAAAAAATATATATATATATATAAATAAAAATAAAAATAAAAATAGAAACGCAATTCCTGATTGATGTACGCGCGATGTTGTTCATGTTTATCTATTTTTACGATTTTATTTTTGCATCTTAATTGTTTAGCTGTTGTGATAGGATGCTTTTTTCGGAGGGACACCGACGAAAGGCGGAATGGCCATGTACGGTGCGCGTTGCGTCCCTCGAGAAATGATAATTATTTTAACGGATGCCAATGTTACAATTTGTACATAGAAATCAAATACGAGTATAGTATTACGTGTCGATGTACATGCTAGGATGGGAGAATCTTTTTGTATTACCAAACTTCACACGTTGATAGCCAATCTGCTATGATACGCGACACCGACTGACGACTAATGTACCTAGGACGTACGGCGAATCAAATAAATGATATTTAATACGAGTCTACCGATTTCTTGTCGTCTTTCGGAATTCTCCAATTCCGATTACTAAATTGTTCTTTCCTGTTCCCTTTGTAATCGGTAGATTACATGTTTTTTAATATGAACTATTCCGTTAGTAGTTATTTATTCTGGATTGTTTTGTAGAGTAACAAAACATTTGTATGGTAATATTGGTAATCTTCGATTATTCAAACAAGTAATTATTTTCGAAAGATGAATGCGACATTCCGGCTGAAACAGCCTTCATCGAACCAAAATGTCATCGAAATTCAATTTTTTATTGATAGCACAAAAATACTTTAGTGTAGCGCGAGAATTCAATGTATTAATTCATTGTATTAATTTAGAAATTAATTCTGTGCCTTCGTATCCAATCGTTTATTACTACACTTTACGCAAAAATATTTATTTTAACTCATTTTGTCACGTTGAATTATCAGCCTTCTAAGTTCTCGATCTGATATGATATTCATTACAGTATAGTATAAATTAGAATGAATCTTTATAAATAATATATAAGAATTATAATATTATGTTATATAATATATATAATATTTTATATATATATATATGGGCAGAAATTGCAAATACTATAAATGTGAATATAATATTATAATTCTTATATATTATTTATAAAGATTTTATATATATAATATATATAATATATAATATAATTATATATATATATTCAGTAGCCAAATACATAATTATGTTGAAAACTAGTATGTTTTCGTATATCTAGTGACCAGTAAATGTTTAAAGCCATTTTTTATAAAAACGGCTGGCCAGATACCCCTAATGTTTTGCACTTTTTTTATGCCCATTTGAGCCTGGTCTCGTTCAAAAAGCGCTCGTCCGGATCGCGACCTTCCCTTGTGAGACGCCCTGTGCAATATGTGAACTGCCTTTCAATTTTTTTCTTCTTTCTTTTTTTGGTTATAATTTAATAAATTTGTGTTATGGACCCCGTTCATTTCAATGTGAAATTCAATATACATTTCGGACTTTGAAAATTCTGTAATATTTGTTGAATATTGGAACCTTTTGGGCGTCGATAAGCCTCGTTAGGTTTAGATACATGTCGATGCAACGATGTGGTCGCGATCAACAAAAAATGAAGCAACTGATCGATCAGATTAATATGCTCGCCAACAATTTGGACGATTTGCGTGCAGAGATTGGCGCGCTAAAAATCAATTATCTCGCCAATGACCTGGAGCTCTCGTCCAATAATCGCCACGAACACCGTGCGAATGACAAAACAAGCGTTTTGTACAAAGTTAAGAAGTACACGAGGAAAATTGGAAACGTTGGTTTGCTGAAGACCAGACACGGATCTACAAAAAAACACGAGGTACGTTTAATTTTACGTCTGTATTTTTAATCCGTTCAATGAATTAATTTTGTATGCCGTAACGTGCACATGTAAAATATTTCTTTCGTCATTAATAAAAACAAATATTTTAGAAATGAAATAATTCGGTTTCATGCTTGACTATATCTATCTTAGAGATTTCCGAGAATATGTAAAATACCGTTGGTTATAAAAAAAGATGTTAAGAAACTACAATTTCTCACAAAAGTTTTTTCGTAAATTGACTGTACATGATTCTGTAATTGTTTCCAACAGTTTTTTTTTTGTAATATCACAATTACTTTTCACAGTTATTTGTTCCGTGTCTTTGTTATCAGGTTTATTATCCTAATAAAACTCTGGATCCGGCATTGCTTTCACCTCTGAGGTATATTTTTCGCATCGGAAAGAAGGGCAACGTGTTTCACATTCCTACCGAAATCACATGTTTGACAGACGAGTGCAGTCAGACTGACAAGAAATCTCGTCAGCAATTTGCGAGACCATCTGTAGATCGAAATTTGACAACATCGAAATACATGGAAAGCGTGGAGGAGGTTATCTCTCCCCACAAAGCTAAACAAGGAATCCAACGACACGATAAAATAATATTCGGAACAAAACGTGCCACTCTTTTTCCACGATTCTCCGAGTTAAGTTGCGAATTAGATTCGTATCCAGAAGATCCCACATTCCTAAATTCGTACACGTTTCCATCAAAGTCTAATCTAAAAGATACTTCGCAAGCCAGAAATGTCTGTTTACCGAACGAAAACGAACAATTTGTAAGCACATACACTCAAACCATTCCTCCGAAAGTAAAACGGAAACGTAGAAATTTCAATTTTCCCTCGAAACATTCAAATCTTAATTTTGCCAAGATAAGGAATGCTGTGATCACAAAGAAAATGATAAGAAACCCCAATGAGAAAACGTTCACAGTATGTAGGGATGCGAGTGACACGAAAGACTATCCCTATGTAAAACAGAAATTGTATGAATGTTCCTGCAAAACAAAGAGAGTAAGCAACACGGTTGAAACAGTTCACAACAAAACGTTTGAGAGAGAATTTTCCATTGAAAAAGATCTAAAAAGATTTAACAATGTTTCCTCAATGAGTGAAGACAAGTTTTCTTATGACGAAGAACTAGAATCATCTCCTTCTATTTCATTGTCTATGGGTTTGGAACAGAATGTTTCTAACAGTTCCAACGAAATTGAAGAATCTTATCCCTGTAGGAAACCAAGGACCTATACAATAAACAAAACGTCCCAGAAACATAATAACAGTTGGTTCGATCGGTTTGAAAGTATAATTTATGTAGGAGAAACTTCTGATTTGACTCTCTCCTCCCAAAGTTTTCAGAATTAAAATACACACTGGATTCTGTTCATCTATTATCTAAAGATACATGTATTAACCCTTTACACTCCAGTGGAATCTTGCCAATTTTGTACATTCTACAACTTGTTCTCAAATTAAACACTTTCATTAATCAGACACGAGCATACATAAATTCACATTGTTTAATAAGAATATTATATTTATTCTTATACTTATAACAGGACATCTCTAATTGTAAGTATATGAACAGTAGAGCTAGCCTGACAATGAGGAGTACAAAGGGCTAGACTACAAATCTATTCAACTTTATTAAATAATGTTAATGCGTCTAAAAATTATAGCCAATAACATAGGTCGATTAAGTGTTAATGCAGATTATAAAACATCTTTATTTTTTTATTTCATATACTTTTAGATGATCGACAAATATTAAATAATATTACATATTTGCCTTAATAAAACAACATTTAATAGCTACATTATGTTTCCGCTTGTCATGCTATTGTAATTCCTTAACGTATTATTGGATTCGCGATGAAAATAAGTTTACTTTCGGTTGGTGATAATTTATAATGTAAAAGCGGAAAGAATTGAACAATATTTAATTTTTAACTATATTTATTTAATCGCAACTCGAATATAATTAATACAGGGTTGTACACGTTTAGTATATAACATCATAACAAAATATACAATTGATAGTTTACAATGTTTCTATATACATATATATTTCTTTGTAAAACTCTTATACTCTTTTGAGACTATACGGGGTTAAGAATATCATGACAGTCTTTTTAAATTAAATCACACTTGCTTCGTTTGTCTCCATAGTAATTGTATCAAATCAATGCGATCGATGTTTTCAGAGAAAAGTTTAAATTTTCAGGATTGTATCAAATCTTGCGTAGAATGTACAATCGCAATGGAAAATTTTCTGCAGTTCCATATGTTGTATGATTTCTCGTAAGTTTTAGTTTCTTAATCACAATTTCCACACTATAATTCTTAATTAAACTTCTAATGATTGAATATATTTGGCTTAAGTAACTGCAGCCGGCATTAGCTAACTGGAAAAATGCACAAATTATAAGGTAAAAAGACAGATAAAGCCATTAGATAGTGTTTGCATTTTTGATTGTGAAACAATTGTTTTCGGCGACCGCAACTGCAGTCACCGTGTTCGTGGCGGGGGGTTGGTTCTCAAAAACACTTCCCCAAACCGCCACGAACGCCCCAAACACCCCTTCGTCGCCATCGGTGTTTTTCTTGAAATTGTGGACGGAATAACGGTTGTAAAGTCCCCAGATGCTGTTCATCAATTTGCTGTTGTACTTCACTGGTGTAAGCTCCCAACCTGTGAATACAAAATTGGTTAATCTATTTATCTAAACACGAATGTGTTATCACTAATGGGACAGTCAAAAAATGTTATATTTTTTCATTAATAAGCTTTTTAACAATACTGGTCGGTAAACCATATTCTTTGTTTCATATCGACTCGATAATCGAGACGTCTTTTGATAAACGTTATCCTTAACCCTTTGTGGTCCTATGACTATGAGTGACGCCCGACAAAAATGTATCGAAGTCATAAAAAACTGAACCAGAAAAAGTTAAAACAGAGGAGAATCTGATGTATAGAATTTCGATAAACACCTTCCCCAGGAGGTCTCATGTTGAACGCGTTTTCCTTGCCCGTTTTTTCTCTTTCCTCCATCCGCATTAGAGAATTGCGTTCAATATTACGGCGAACTTTGTACGCTGCAAACATGCCTTGCGGAATCGCCGTCATCCTTTTGCAATCTGCAATGGAGAAAGAAATTCATTCGAATCATTCGCTGTGTGGCTTTAATATAGTATTAATAAGCTATTCTAAAATAATAGCGTCATATACAGCTTCGTAGAAATTTCCCTTAATTTCCTGGCACACTTCCCTTTAATTACCCTCCATTTCCTGGTACATTTCCGATTAATTTTCTGCCACATTTCTCTTTAATTTCCCTTCATTTCCTGACACATTTCTCTTTAATTTTCCTCTATTTTCTGGTACATTTCCCTTCATTACTTGACACCCTTCCCCTCAAAATTCTCTGTTCTCAATTTGCAACATAGTTGATCTTCTAAGCAGAACGAACTTCAATAATGTTGCAAATTGCACCGCTCAAAACTTCAACAAAGTTGCACCTCGAAAGTTTCGAGCCGCGGCGATTGTTCACATTTTGCTGAAGCTTTCCGATCGTGCAACTTTGTTGAAGTTTCACATTTTTTGGACTTTCGGGATGCAACTTTGTCGAAGTTGTGAGCAGATCGATGTGCAACATTGTTGGACGTAAACTGAAACCAGTCACAGCGTTTCCTATAGCTAAGTACAATACTGCGCGGTCAGCAGTAACCTAGACGCATGCGCGAGTGGGAAGCTCCTCTGCTATCTAGAGGGCCCTATTTAGAATATTTTTGCAGGATCTTCAATCATCATAACCAGGGTCTGGATTAATGAAACGATCGAGTAATATGCTGATCGCTTAGTAAACTTTAATTTGAAGGTAACGTAACTCGACAAGACTACAATAAATGACTTTAGCGCTGATACGTCTTAAGAAACACCACCATTAGGTGATTTAATTTACTTGAAGCAGGCCCTTATCTGAAAATGTAAAGATATACGCGAACATCGAAGGTTCGGACAAGAGTTTTTCCTTTGTAAAATTATTCTGTACTAATTGGTAGCCGTGATAATTTCCGAATGCATACGTCAAAAAACAAAGCAAAAAACTAACCGGTACAAGTTTCGAAGAGCAGCTCGGCGATTTCCCTTTTGGTGATTATCTTTCTTGCTGTCCCTTCGCCGATTATCTTGGCTCCAGGAAAGTGGACTCTCACGAGTTTCCGCAGCTTTCGATTCTGGTGCTCGATTGTGTCGAATCGCGTGCAACTACGATGAAAATACTTCGAAACGGTCATCAACAGATTGGATACGTTTTCGTTAAAGGAATTAACGTGACACAGTCGCGTTTATACGTTTTTATGTCGGTGCTGCGAGTACTGCGAGGAAACAATTTGTGTAGTGTCGAGCGAGCGTTCTATAATATATCGCGTTGTAACAAGCAACCATGTACTGGACTAGTGTCACGTAGCGATGCTGAATTTCATTTATCAACTCGGTCGGCGAGTAAGTGGGGGGGGGGGGGGGGGGGCGAACGAATCGACGAGATACAAAACGGAGGCAAAAAGCAACATCTTTGTGTAACGAGCGCTAGGTACGAACGTCCTTCATGATCTTCGATGACGCTGTCCGGCCACCACGACTTCCTTATCTCGTCCGACCTCCCATACTCGGAATGATGCAGCGCACGTTTCCCTTATTTTCCAAGATAAGATGTTTATATTATGTATATATGTATAATTGGAGCAGAACCGCGATGGAATGTAATTTCTCAATCCACTTTTCAATCCTCATATTCAATCGTCATTTTCGTTATAGCGAGCTGGTAAATTCAGATCATTTTGATAATGTTTAGGGAATTTCTGATCGGTGTACGAATACATTCTACACCTACTGTACGTATGAAACGTTGGTCATTCAAACGAAAATGCTTGAAAAGACTGGCATGCAGTCTATCGCTGGGAGTATTTGAATATTTTTATGGAAATTATTTGCATACATAAATATGTATTATACCGTTCAAGTATTTATTAATATTTCTAATACTGTTAATTTGGGGCTTTTCAAGAACATTGAACTCTTGAATGTGTTTGATAATAGGTTGATCAGAAAGTTCGTGGCAATTTTTAAGAAAAATTTAATGGCATAATTGAATTTTGATATACAGGGTGTCCAATCAGAGCGCGCGGATACCGGTGGAGCGCCCGCGGTAGCGAAGGCTACGAGCTAAGCGGCCGCGCTTGTACGCGAACAAGTGACTCAACGTGCATCGAAGGGCATTGACGCGGCTGCTTAGCTCGTAGCCTTCGTTACCGCGGCCGCTCCATCGGTATCCGCGCGTTCTGATTGGTCGACGTTTTCCGTTAATATCTCTTCAACGAGGCCTCCGACAACATTTTCGCTAAGGAAAAAGTTGTTTCAAATCACCTCCCGAACCATCCCTTTCAAGGTGTTACAACATTTTTGGGACACCCTGTATATATTTATTGACTTATGTAGATACTTGTACGTACGTACTTATTTAGAAAATCTTCCTTCAAGTTATAGACTGTTTCTAATTACCGATAGTTGTAGTATACAAATGTTTTTAATATTAATTTTTGTACTATTAGAATCGTAGACGCGACATAATTTCAATAAAAATATTTTACTGTTATTTTAAGTTGTATCATTTTATATTTCCTGAAAAAGTACATGAAGAGCTTAGGAGTCTATTTATGAACCGACGTTGCTATCAACGCTTCAAGGTTCAATGAAATCTAACATAAACAAAGAGTGTTACGTCACTGTCAATGTTCGAGTTACCGTCTGAGAGTCGCTTCTCGAGTATAAAGGGTTAATCTAACCGAGACGGTTGCATCTTTAGAATTTCCGTCATATCATTGTTGAGATATCGGATAGAAACTAGTACACGGTTGCTCTTTTATAATATAATTTACATTAACCATAGTTTCTATGTAATCCTTGGAATCGCAAGTAAACTTAAGGGGTTACACCACTTTCTTCGTTTCAGACAATTAAATTTTTTTTTTACTTAAAGTATTCTCTCTTTTTCTCTCTCTCTCTCTATATATATACACGAAATTGTATTTCAAATCATTTCATCAATTTTTACCGGAGATATAAAAAAAACAGTAACCGATTAAATACAATCCACGTATTTTCCATTTAAACGAACCATTTATTTTCCTCAAATTTTGCAGGAATATTTTCTTACGTATTTACAAGGTACTAAGGGGTGCATAAATTCAGAAATTTCAGAATTCATTTCAGAAATCATTGAAATAAGGATTACCTTACTGTACAATTACTATTTATTTATGCATGAAAAACACTTTAGCGAAATAAAAAAAGCTGTACAACATTGGAAATGCAGCTTTCTATCAAATGCTTAGAATTAATATAAATTTAACTGGGCTTACAGTTCTGTCAGTTATCTGAATCTACTATTACCATACGCGATGTGTTATTCGCGTATTTTTCATTCGAAAGGTTATCTCTTAAACCTCTGTTTTAGTATACTGAACTTCGTGACACGAATACATGTTCATTAACCTGATTACAATTTGTTTCACGAGTGAGGTGATTCAGTGTTTGTCTGAATCCTAAGAAGTCGATGCTTATAGTAATCAGGTTTCGGGAATGAAATACTTGAAAGTAATCGATTAGTACAAATTCCATTCTACGTAAATTCTTTTTATTATATTGATTGTGCAAAAGTAATAAAGTCAACACAATAATAATGTACCTATTTTTATGGATGTTATATGTATACCTTCGACCATATACAGGGTGTCCCAAAAGTGTTGTAACAGTTTGAAAGGGGTGGTTCGGGAGGTGATTTGAGGCTTCGTTGAGGAGATATTAACGGAAAACACTGACCAATCAGGGCGCGCGTATGCCGGTTGAGCGTAAGCTACGCGCTAAGTGGCTGCTCTCGTACGCTACCGCGAGCGCTCAACCGGCATACTCGCGCTCTGATTGGTCGAGGTTTTCTGTTAATATCTCCGTAACGAAGCCTCGGACAACATTTTCTCTAATATTAAAAAATAGTATAAAATAGTAAAAACCGATACATAGATGTCACCTTTACAGCACGTGTCTGAACAATGATATATTTGAGAATTAGACTGTATCCGCCATTTTGAATGATCCAGAAATATTATCTGGTGACGTCACACGAGGGCATCCTTTCCCGTTATCATTTCTACACTACGATTCGTAGGACCGTATATACAGGCCGTGTTTATTAGTACATATGGTTGAAGGATGTAACAAAGAAGCCTACAATTTCATTCATAATAATATTTCACCGTATACGTTTATTGTACGAAAACCGATTACAAGAACCAATAAGGTGAAAGGATTAAAGAGAACTGAAGTTAGTCGTTTACAGTCTTACCCTGAAGCTGTGATGCTAGATTTGGCTTCCAGTCGCGCACGCGCGTTGACAAAGGCTGGGCGCACAGTGCTGTACCTATAGGAAACAATGTATGATCCTAATGAAACGGTTGACACCAAAACCAAGGACACCGGAATCTTTTACTGCACGAAAAGTTTTTACTTATAAAAAATGTGTTTCGTCTGTAGAATTAATTCAACCCCTATCCGAATGTTATAATTTATCCACACAGTTAATATTATTTCATGTTAAAACAGGGCCGGAGCAAGGCAGGTTCACCGCTGGAAGCAATTTTTGCTGAGATGCAAGACATTTTTTTAGTAGCGATGATTAAATTGAAAAGAGTGACAAAAATCATCAAAGTATTATTATTTAATATTCATCTTATATAAAATATATAGCATTTGTAAATAAATAATTCCTCGTTGTAAAATTTAACTGTAGGATTTAAATGTGAATTCAGATCCCACAAAATTTTTGAACCCGGCCCCACAAAAGGTTACGCCGGCCCTGTGCTGAGAAGTATTTCCAATTTTCATTTATAATTTTATTTTTCTTTGGGACAACTAAGGGCGCCAGTTTTATGGTCGTATTAGATACTTTACTGACGGTAAAACCAGTCCGCATGCGCGATTGGGAGCCAATCTGGCATCATAACCCTGAAGTTGATTGTGTTTTCGACTTGCAGTCTTTACGCGATGAGAAAGTCAATTCTTGGGTTCATCGTTAAGTAATGCGTTTTAAATCTTGTGCCTAAAATAAATAAACACCAAAAACACGAGTTAAACTGATTCGACGAAATAATCGTTAAAAATATAAATCTGCTATAAATTCAGTACACATATATGTAGTGTGTGAGGGCGCGATCAGTATTTTCTTGCAATACGAGTCCAAAATGTCAGACATCGATAAATGGATAGAGATTGCAAAAGAGTGCAAGTATCTTCCTGAAAATGACCTTAAGGTAAATAATATACGCTGAACATTACGTATTATCGTATCAATTGCGTTGAAACATTTGATTAAAATGCGCGGTACGATGTTTAACGTACATTTGTAGGTTATTTGTATTTCTCTATTTCTTTCGATAATTAAGTTAATTTTGTTTAGAAACTTTGTGACATAGTATGTGACTTATTACTAGAAGAATCGAATATTCAACCGGTGGCCCTTCCAGTAACCGTGTGTGGCGATATACATGGCCAGGTAAACTTCATACTTTTGTCCTAACCTCAACATCGCGTCGATATCTCCAACAGATAATGATATCTGTTTTGATAGCGGAGCTATGAATTACCTTTTCTATAAATTGATTGTTGCTCAGAATTGTTTACCACGTTTCAGTTTTACGATCTAGAAGAATTATTTCGTAATGGAGGCGAAGTGCCTGATACACAGTATATTTTCATGGGTGATTTTGTAGATAGAGGGTATTACAGTTTAGAAACATTTACCCGCCTACTTACACTTAAAGCTAAGTGGTCAGATAGAATAATATTGCTTCGAGGAAACCATGAATCCAGACAAATTACACATGTCTACGGTTTTTATGGTTGGTATACATTTTTTTTATGGTTAACAATTTATATATTTAAAAAAGTACTTCATATCGTTTTATTATTTCTGCATGCATAATAACTACGTTTGTTGTTATTTCCCATGCAGATGAATGTCAAAACAAATATGGCAATGCTAATGCATGGAAGTACTGCTGTAGGGTATTTGACTTGCTCACAATCGCTGCTGTTAGTATTCGTAAATAATAAATGAGATTAATACGCGTATATGTACATACATACCATACAAATATGAATACTTTTTGTTTAGTTAATCAACGAAGAAATACTCTGTGTACACGGTGGACTATCCCCGCTGATTAGAACACTAGATCAAATTAGAACGATTGAGAGAAACCAAGAAATTCCACATAAAGGTATTGCGATTAGTTTTGTACAAGATTATACATTAATACATTACGTTCATCCAGATTGATAAAATTTATCTCTTGTTCCACTTTTAGGTGCTTTTTGTGATTTGGTCTGGTCGGACCCAGAAGATGTTGAATCGTGGACTGTTAGTCCACGTGGAGCTGGTTGGTTATTTGGAAGCGCGGTAACATATGCGTTCATGGAGATCAACGACCTTAGACTTATTTGTAGAGCTCATCAATTGGTTCACGAAGGTATATATATTTTCGCATGGATATAATGTAATATAATTGCGGTATGTATGAAGTTTGTTATTTATGTCTTATTTACAGGTTACAGATACATGTTTGACGATAAACTTGTCACAGTGTGGTCGGCTCCAAATTACTGTTATCGTTGCGGTAACATAGCTAGTATTTTACAGTTCTCACATCTCGGACGCATTTTCCCAGTGCTATTCAAAGCAGTGCCTGATTCTGAAAGAGTAATTCCACCCTTAACTACTACACCATACTTTTTGTGATCTAACTTAGTGGTCTATTCATCTGGATGCAGAAAGGAGATGGTGTCTGCGTTTAAGCTTTACAGAATTACATGACTTTCTCTCGTGTTGATGGACACAGGCTGGTACTATGATGGAACATTAAATTTACACAAGTACATCAGAGTATGATAAATGATAATGAATTCTAGTTTAATAAAATTTTTTTATGTTTTTATCAAAAGAAAATATGTCACTCGGAAATCAGAATTATCGTGTGATTATCTGTTCAGGGAAAATGTTCTTATGCAATTTTTAGGAAATATACCTGTTTTTATATGTTGAAGAATTACCTTTTATACGTAGTGCGCCAGCCATTGCATCAGCCTGATTTCTCTAGTTTGAAAAGTGTTTGGCATTGAGACAAATGCAAACATTCTGTGGTCTAGACGCTTTTAGCTGTCTACTGTGTACATTCTACAGAGCATTCGCATCTCAGAGCAGTATTGTGGACGTATTGTTTTAAGAGCCAAATGCTTTTAAGCAAGTTACATATGTAAACAACAAAGCGGTTCGTGTATGAATGAATTAAGTGAGAAACCATTTAAACATTTTGGTAAGGAAGAGCCTCTGAGTACAGTGAATGCTTAATTGATATTACGATCGTTGCGCGTAGAATTCAGGTTTATTAAAGCGTGAACATATATACTACTGTTAAGGTCTTCCTGAGTATGTAATTAATCTGTTTCTGATTTAGATACTGTGCGTGCTGCGTGCAATTCTTTTTATTCTAGATGCGCAATCGGTGTTCTTAGCAGCGTAAATTCGGCTACTCTGCCGAGGTACAAATAGTATGTAGCAGTAGTCAAAGTATTTCTGCCTAGGTAAAGAAATTGAGTAGAGCAATTATATTGTATAATAGAGATTTTGTTATTATTTTTATGCGCATGACAATTCTGTATTTAATTCTCGTTCTGTTTTCTTTGTTATAAGCATAATTGTTGCTTGAAAAACAAGATTTTAAAAGTATTTAAATTTCTTTCAGAGTATCAGCCTTTTCAGCCACGTTTCACTTTTATGTGTACAGAGCAATAGGTTGAATATTAATATATCCTCGGAATCTTTGTACAGTTTCCACATTGTATGCCAAATTGCTGTTGTACTGAATAATTGTAATAACTAGATTGTCATAAGTTGATTAATGTAGGGAGCAATTTTTAAGGACCGAGACCTTTAGCAATGTGCCTCTAAATTAATAAGCGTTTGTGTAATATAATGATAACGATATTGATACATAATTAATGGGGAATGCACTGGCCATTGCGTATCATAAGCCTGAATTCTGGCCATCGATTTGTTAGCTCATGATACTCCTAACCGATCACAGACCCGACAAATACGGCATTGGCATTGGCACTGGCATTGGCACTGGTTGTCAAGTTGAAACTACTCTATTTTCAATTTTGTGATATAGTTCAAGTGAGGCATGTGAAAATTGCGTCGACGTTTGTAACGATTTTCCATGTCGGGGATCGTTTTGAGGATGTGTTTTGAAGACTCGTTATTTGAAGAAGTATAGTCAACTTTTGAACAGTGCCTTCAGAACTATAACACGACGGTCTATTAGAAATAAATACTTTCTACTGACGGATAATCATAGACGAACTAGGACGGAACATATAAATAACAGAGAGCTTAACAATGGTGTGTATTAAGGAATTTTCTTCACTTTTTTATATTCCAAGAAAATACCAATCGATAATTCCTTTATCAAATTTCGACATCGCTGTCTCGGTAAGATATCTCGGCATCCAATTCGATTGCTTTACATACGGATACTTTTTACATTTTACAATATTATCGATAAACGAACGAAAGAAAATGATTAAAAAAAAAAAAAATAAATAAAAATAAATAAATAAATAAAATACGATTTGTATATTATACATATATCCAGATTGTTACGATATGCAATTACACGATTTGACATTAATCGCTGCTTTTATATTTACTTTATTGATATTGTATTTAGATAGATCATTACACGACGCAAGACACGGAGTTTACGTTACAAACTCGACTTGTCGGTTTTGCAGCCTCGAATACCGTAAGAAGAAAAGACGAAGCGTGAGATTGCCTGCTTAGCGCAGAGACATCCTAGGAATCATGAAAAAAAAAGTATTAGCTTCTGTGTCTACCTAGATATTCGCAGGAATCACCTTTTTAAATGCCTCTGTCTGTGATCGCTTTAATCTTATCGAAGTGTCCAAGCGCTTGCGATGATTTTAGATTGTTGAGCATCACTGGATCGATAAATACGCCGACGTTAAAACGACGACGAGACTAGTTTATAGCTTAATTGTTCTGTGCAAGTGCTTGAACACTACGCATAATCCTTGAAGATCTCACAGGTAGACTAACACTTTAACGAACATGTACCTTGAAAGTATAGACTTTGTTATGTTAATGTAGTGAAAACGTCTGTAATAAAAATGCGCAAAAATTGCAACTGACATTATCAATAATATCTCCCGGCGTTATTATCGTGATAAACAAAGTACAATATAAGTATGTATACGTGCGCGTGTGTGTCTGTATATATACATATATATACACGCGCGCAAATAGGTATTAAAAGGTAACAGAAGAGAGAGAGAGAGAGAGAGAGAGAGAGAAAAAATAAAACAACATTATGTAGGCATGGGTGTGGAATTAATAAAGATTTCATCAAATCTGCTCATCTTTAATTAGTTTATTTACTTGTAATAATATTATTTTCATCGTATATATAATAATTCTATTTACTCCTTACTATTTATATATAATAATATAGTGTATTTATGTTCACTATGTATAATATATTATCTACATTTATAATCCCTATGAAAGGCATCTCCAAACAGACTTCAGATTTACGTTTCTTTTTTTTTAAAATATTTTATTTATTCATAAAAATACAGGGGGTTCACGCGCCACCTGTGAAATCTAGCCTGTTTTGCCCGGAACCGATAGCCTCCGATTATTAGTCGGATGAACAACGTTATAATATTATCTTACGATCATTAATCATTGCAACAACAACGAATTTTTATTGTTCCTCAACATCGTCTATGTACACGTTCTCATGCAAAGCTAATCTGAAGATTTTACGTTCAGCTAAAGGTCTGTAGCGCGCCCGTTGATTTCGTTCTCTCGTTGTATCGCATTTAACGTGTAATTACATTTATTATTAACATCGCTCGCCACTGGGTAAAACGATTTAAAAAAAAAAAAAAAAAAAAAAAAAATAAAAATAAAAATTAAATTAAAAAAAGAACAAACAAACAAAAAAAAAATCAAACGATTTCGAGAGCAGCTTTAATACAAAGTAATGCGAAATGCAGCGAAAATGCAACGGATAAGCTCGATGAACGTCTACACGAAATCGTTTAGTAACGACGAGAAATAAATTAAAACTAGAATATAAATTTTTTTTTTTTTTTTTTTTTTTTTTTTTTACAATAAACATATATATTCTCTTCTCCGCCGACTAGAGTATTTGGTTCAAGATACGTACTGATAAAGTAAAGGAAAAAAAAAATATATATATACGCAGCTTTCCCAGTCTGTTCAATGCTCTTTCTTTCAATGTTTTCTTCGATCGATGTCGTGTAAAATTAATAATAATAATTAAAAAAAAAAAAAAAAAAAAAAAAAACCGCTACGTTAGAATAACGATTAAATCATTGCTTCTGTGTTCTCTTTTGTGCCGAAAGTAACCGTTGCGATAGAATCTGCGCGATTTGCACGTATACACGTAAAAAAGAAAAATAAAAGATTTCGTACAGTAAAAAGTATCTAAGTACAATCTTGTTAAAATAATTGTTCGGTGGGCCGGGGTGTGGGGGTGGGGGGGTGGAGCAAAAAAAAAATTATAAAACGTACAAAATATACGAAAATGCGTGGAAAATCGAGCGTCGTACGATTCCCGGTGGAATTAACATGTTCGCGCAGATCGCGAAAAATCTCCAATCGATTCGAGCGCAGAAATTGCATATATGATTATCGTTACGTCAGTCGAAGTTTTTAAAAAAAAAAAAAAAAAAAAAAAAAATAATAATAATACAAAAAAAAAAGAGAGAAGAAGAAGAAGCAAGACAAACTTGACGAATGCAGCATCCGGTTCCCGGCAGAGCGGCGATTCACACTGCGCCCAAATCTCAGTTATAAAAGGAATAGTCGAAGGTAAACGAGACGATAAAAATGTACTTCCTAAACGTAGGTAGAAATTGGTAACTTTGACTCACTCATTGAAAAAGTATTTCTTTTTTTTTTTTTTTTCTCTCTTGCCAATCCGGCATTCGTGCTTCATTTCTGCCCGTCGTTTTTGGGTTAACGTTTGCATCTCGCGCATCTTTCGATATACCGTGACGAGCGGCGCGTCCTCGGTGTTCACCGGTTGGGGCTGAGACTATTCGAACAGATTTGTACTTGAACGTTTTAATTGGCCGTTCGAATGCTACCAATGAACTCCAAGTGTTTAGATATTCGTGTATTAATACTTCGGTATTACTATACGAACATCGTTATTCCGATTCTACTATTCGATGTTACTGTTTGAATAATACTACTCGTGTATCAATTTATTCGAATGTCGCTATTTAAATGTTACTATTCGAGTGTCGTTATTCGAACGTAACCATTTAAATGTCGTTACCCGTATAGTATTGTTCGAACATCACTATCTGAATATATCGCTATCCGAATGTTATTATTCGAATACTCCTACGTGAATATTATTATTCAAATAGTGGTATTTGAATATTATTCGCATGTTACCATTTAAATGTAACTACACGAAAAATTGTTATTCGAATATAAGAAAGTATCCGTATATTTACATTATTTAAATAACGTAGTTCCCGATGAAATACTTAAACATTACATCTCGCTATCAGCTGAGTCGGTTCGTCTGATTGCCATTGAATGATTTTTAGAAGATGATCGATAATTTACATGTATATAAACATATATAAATACAGTCGTATATAAAGATATATAAATACAGCAGCTCGTTAGCGTCTTACATTAATTTATGGTAGGGTACGATATCGCGTGCGATCGTTGAGGCTGCTTATAATCGATCAAATATGAACACATCAGTTTTCCTTTACCAAAATACAAATGTATAACATCTTAACCCTTTGTAACCCGAATTATTGTTGACATCTGGAGAAAGTCACGTAATTAGACACTGTTGTTTATTAGTAATGAGATAGATTAATTAAAAGGAGAATTTAAAAAAAGAAAAAAAAAAAGGTAGAAATCTCTAAATTCATCCTATATTCATCCTAGCGTGAGAAATTCCGATAATATAAATATATAATAATAACTGCCATACATGGTGTCCATACTACTACTTTAAAACTATTAGGGGGACCGAAAAGTAACGTCGTTTCCTTTAAATTAAATTCAAACAAACACTCTTAACAATTTTCTATTTTTAAGCAATTATGCGATCACCCTCGTTATCAATAGCCCCTTTGCCACCTAGCGTGCAAAATTTTCGACGCGAGATCGATCAGAATCAATGAGCAGACGTTACTTTCCAGTCCACCTAATACGATAGCGCATAGTCGTAGAAAGAATAAAACAGACTTGGAATATGTACGTGTATGGGTACGCGTCCTCAGAGTCATACCGGGTTACAGAGAGTCAAATGAAAATCAAGTCTAAAAACGAACGATAATCTTAAAGAACTCGATTTATAGTCCACGTCAGAGTCCACGTCGCGTTACTCGAATTCTACGAATATCCAAATACTCGATCAAACCACAATACATTCCAATAATATTCGAGTACTACAAAAAAATAAAAAAAAAAAAAGAAAATTAAAAAAAAGAAATCGAATAGTATTCGAACGATATTCACCGAATATTTGAACCGCCGAAGTGTTCGTATACTCGATTACAGAAAATAATTCGTCAAGTCCCAGCCCTGGACGGTGCTCGCTCTCATTCCCGTCGTTTTAACAAGAAATGAAACCATAGTACAAGAGGAAACGTGTTTGCTTTGTCCTCGTCGAATATCGAGGCTCGAGGAGTACATTCGTAAAATTTACAACGCTTGAATTCAATTTGCGAAAACTAATCGAAAGTCGCATCAACAACGCTTAATGGTTTTTCGATACCCTGGTTCACCGTTTCAATATTCGCAAACGAAATTCTCTCTCGAATGGCTCGTCCGTTGGCTCCGTTACGCAAGTATTACAAACCCCTTTTGTATCGTTTCACGCTTATCAGAAAACAATTGGAACTCGGTAACGATCGAGCGAAACGATATATCCCTGTCGTTCCTTTTGCAAAAAGCTCGAGTAATATATTTATTTATATCGTTTCGCTCGGGCCCCGAAATCACATTTATTCGCGGCCGCTAGCGGCGCCGCTCGACACTATATAAGAGCAGGTATAACACGGAATTATACAAAGAGACAGGACTAGTACTTTCAACATAGTTATTATTAAACCTTTCGTACAATATGTACAAAGTTGAACCCACAAACGAGAGGCATGTGTTGTGTATTTATTTATTTCTTTCTTTTTTTTCTTTCTTTCTTTCTTTCTTTTCTTTTTTTTTAAATTTCTTACTTTTTTTTTCATTTTCATTTTTACTTTTGCTCAATAGACTCTCACTCGCACTTAAATATTAAAGGTTTGGGCATGATATACTCGCGGTAGTATAATGCCCTAAGTCTTGCTGATCCAACGCGTAGCTCTCCCGTAAGCAGCTGCTGTACTCCCAGACATCGGTGCACATTTCGTTTTATACAATATACATATTTATAGTTATATTTATATTTATATTTATATTTGTATTTATATTTATATTTATATTTATATTTATATATATATATATATATACCTGTATGTATATATAACGTAATGTAAAGACAGTCCAACACGGTGCTCGTTTTATATATTTCTTTTCATATCCTCCGTTAACGACGACGTTATACTTTGTTTCTCACGTTCGTTTCGCGACCGTCACTGCCACCCGTATGTACAAACACTAACAATAAATAGGACGCGACGAGAAAAAAGTTCCTTCGCGGGAAGTACATAATGTTTTTACGATCTAATGAGAATAAAAAAAAGAAGAGGTATAGAGGGAGCGGGTGAAACGATTCGAGGATACGTGGGACGAGGATGAAAGTGGGGTAGAGAATATTTATAAAGATAGGGAGGATAGAAGGAAGAGAGCAAAAAGGAACGAGAACGTATATCGCTTAACAAATATCATACGTTGCTTTCTCCTCTGTATTGCACTTGTACGAAACGGTAACTTCGAAAGCAAATTTTTCGCGCGCAGAATCATGAACGCTCGCTGCACAAAAGGAAGAAGTGTCCTTACGTTCGCAAGAAACACGTTGGGCCAATGGTCACGAATTCTTAATTAATTTTAGCGAGGTTTTCCTTATCGTTTTTTGTTGTGTGTGTGTGTGTGTGTGTTTTTTTTTCTTCATTTTTTTGTTTGTTTTCATCTTTTGTTTCGCAACGGACTCGCGACCTCTTATCGACCGTCGCAATTGAACACAGAGACAAGTGTACGATGATGTCCGGGGAATACAGGAACCGTTACACCCAGTTCCTTAAACCTCAAATAATATACATGTTTACCGTATGAAGTATCCCATCGTCATTTAAGTCTTATAGTATGGACAAATATCCTTAGGCTAGTAGGCCCAAGGTCTGTGAATAGTTCGTGTTGATTCTTCGTACGCGCGTGAACGATCACGAGCCATGGCAAAGATTCGAAAAGGCAACGGTCGCGTTCGATAGGGGAAGTCCCAGAATAATCGTTCGTGGGAGTCCTCCACGCGGTTGGGCGCTAGTTTGAGCAGAAATTCGGTTAGTAGTCTCTGTCGTCTAGGACCGTGAATCGCGAATGAGTCCATGGACGACGCTCGATATCGATGAAAAGAATGAGATAAATGCAAACGACCGAAAATGCCAGGATGAATGCTTATCGTAGGAGGAAAGAAAGATCAGACCTAGAGGGACACTGGGTTGGACCGGTTGAACGTATCAGTCAGTCTCTTCTTTAACTCTTTACAGCACAAAGTTCGATTCTTGGTTCAGTTTTGAAAGTCTCCGTGCACGAGAAGAATAATCGAATATAAAATTGGCAAACGGTATCCATGTTCTGTTTACAGAGCAAATAAATAGGCTACTTTGTTGATGCAAGTGATCACCGGAAATGAATCACTGCTATCGAATGTAAAAGAATCCTAGGTCTAGAGACACAGAATTCTAGGTTTGGAAGATTTTCTAGGTGGTCATTCAAAGTACCATTCTGTAAAGTGTTGAACAGGGACTGATGTTTCTTTTTCCATGCAGTATTGTATGGACCAAGGAACATCGGTCCTAGGGAAAGAATGGCGAGTCGAATTGGGTCAAACGTCTCGGTCAGTCGTCCGAGAGGCCTGTGTCTGAGCAAACGCTAGCTTACACTGTCCACTATCTATTTACTCGTGATATTACATTCCCTTCAACTCTGTGCAGCACAAGGATCAAACGAGGATTCGTCGAGTAAACGTATAGTCTAAGTTCTCCAAACAAGCGATTATTGATATTAATCGGTGTAATCGAATAGAAAAGAAGTCTAGGAGCGATGGACTTTCTAGGTGGTACAAACTAACTATTCTGTAAAGAGTCGATCAGGGACTAATCATTCTCTGTCCATGTAGCATTGCACGGAGCAAGGGCGATCAGTTCTAGAGTAAGAATGATCAATCGAATTGGGTCTTTTGATACCATGTTATAGTTAACAAGGATACCAATCTTTCTTTTCCCTTACAGTAGGTATTTATGGATGTTCCGGGTAAGAAGGGATTTCGCCATGTTTATGATCGCACACGCACAGGTGATTAGCGCGTATTTACGATAATTTCTACGGAGGCAAGATGAAACAATCACGTTGCGATAGAACGTGCGCCGATTAATCATTACATGCGTATACAAGGAGTATTGCTCTCCAAGGACACGAACGACGTTTCGACTGGCGTCAGCCACTGGTTTCTTTTCTTTCATTCGCTGGATTTTCTCCCATTCTATAATTCGCCGTATCTTAAATAATTGAGCCAATCCGGAGGATCTGGGTATTTCTGGGTCGCGAGGAAACCAAATATCACACGTGTCGATGACACACATACACGTATTAACCTGCATAGGCGCACCGAAGGTATTCGAACGCTTTTAACCAATTGTTTAACGCTCGAAGAAACGAGTTTTGTGATACTTTTAGCACAGGCATAACATAAAAGTGTCGAGATTGTATGTTAGTACTCGTATCATTTATTTTTTTTCAAATTTTGTATATTATCTACGTACAAAATTCAGCTCTTTTGGATTTATATTCTTCCATTTCGGTTGAAAATTTATCAAGTTGTCCATTCCATATAATATAAATAGACTTAATCATACTCAAATAGGTGCGCGTATGTTATTTGTTTAATCGAAATAATTAAGTAAATCCGTTTAGTTGGTTCCTGTGCACTATCTCAACTCCTTGAATTATTTTCGTTTTTAAACTTTAATTATAGAACGATAATAACAAACATTGCAGCTTGTTAGTTCTCCGACGTAATTATCGTATACAAAAAATTAAGTTCAATTATCATTTACATGCACAATTTTGACGCTTATTCGTCGCTGCGGCAATAAAAGTAGTTTAATTTGGTTTGAAAGTATTCGAATACCGTCGTGTGCCTGTGCATATACGTATATCAACATCAGAGATAGACAGAATTCTTACTTACATAAACATCTCCAATAACGAATAAAAGATGAACAATTCTTTATTCGTCGTGAAAAATTAGAATTTTAACTATAGAATGATGTTATATCTTGAACGAATAAAAGTTTATTTGACTAACTATTTAATCGAATAGAACATCAGAGTTTATTCGTCATCTATTATTCTATAATCAAACGAGATTTTGCTATTACTCTATATACGAATTACCCATACTTTATCTACATTTTTAACAATGGACAAAAATTGAATAATTCGTCGAATACTTGTTTCCTCGAATGTACGCTCCCCCGCAAGAGAGAAATACCGAGCCTCTCGTTGTTCGTGCATTCCGTTTCGTTAGACGCGATTTTCGCATCCTTCATTCGTTTCCGTTACAATACTATGAAAATTATCGCAGTCGTTTCAGCGAGGAATAACAAAAAAAAAAAAAAAAAAAAACAGAATCTCTCGTCGCTAATTTAACAACGAAACGAAGCGCGCGCGCGCTGATCGGTGCGATCCTATCCTCGCCTCGAGTTTGAATGGAACCACGAATTTATTAAAACCATGTATAAAGTACTCTGTTTGCGATTTAAAAATGCTCGTCGAAAAATCAGCGTTTAAAAATCTATCGAAAAATTGTCGCAAAACATTAGCACACGTCGCCAAGTAAACATTATCAAAAAGTCACCGAACTCCCGCGAAAGCGTTCCTCGCGAGAAACATTCGATTACAGCGTTGGGCAAAATGTAGCCCGAGTAATCAGTAATCATGGTTAATAATCTCTGAATAACGAAACACGATCAAGCCGTGAAAGATTAAAAATGATCAATTTACCATTGCGGATTGTGAATGCAGTTTATGATTACCGATTAACCCGACGACTGTGAGTTATTATTACAAAACTAAGCATTACTCAATTATTGTCCAACGCTGGATTCGAAACAGGTCTCGAGATTCGACGTGTTAAAGTAAAGATGCGAGCGTGAGCGTTCTGTCCAATTTCAGTGACGAAAAGAAGATATATATTAGCCAATTAACGTGATGCTGTTTGTAGATTATTCGCAGTTGCAGACGTCACGAATGCTGAGCAAAAGATGCTAATCAACGAGGCCCAATAAGGCCCTACGAAAAGGGTCCTGGCCATTCAGGACAGATCTCTCGAGCTCCCATCTATACATACGCACACTACTGGCTACAAGTATGAGCTCAAGCCTTGTCGATTGTATAAAACAGTGTTTTTGGAAGAATTAGTGAACTTTTCAGAAAACAATTTTTCTTTTCTCTTCGTCTTTCTTGCCACGTTAATTTGTATAGATGACGTTACGTTTTACATAACTGTTTATAGAAGAGGTCTCGAACGTAATTTTGAAACATTCAGTAAAGAGAATTAAACAAATGTTTTCGACAGACTATACCTTAGTTTTGAATTTGGTTCACACTTCTTAAACAATCATTTAAGAAGTAGGTAATATAGAAGACAGTTCGATCAATTATTTTACAATTTCAACTAATACCACAACTGTCGTTACGATAGTCAATGAGAATTCCTTTTAATTGTTCAACATAAAGAATCTTGGTCGTGTGACGACTAAAAAACTTTGATTTTACAGTAGAAACGCGTTAAAAATGTCACGTGTATTGTTTTCACAACCTGTTATATTAATAATTTCCATATAATAATATTCCTATTCCGAAGACTTTAACTAAAACATGCCTACTTTATATTATCTACTCGATACCTAACATACATACTTCCATTCTTAAGAAATTATGTTATTGTACTCGAATGAAGTATCTGATATGGCAGTGTAGTGCACAATTATCAAACGATCACGTTATATTCAAACAGAGTTTACCACAAAATGAATGGGATTTTATATGATTAAAAGTACTCGGCAATGAGTCTCATACTTTTTACCTGTGGTGTGTATATTTCTCTCTGGAGACGAGTCTCGCGATTCGAGACGAGGATCAGACACAC
This sequence comes from Hylaeus anthracinus, assembly GCF_026225885.1. Taxonomy (NCBI): domain Eukaryota; kingdom Metazoa; phylum Arthropoda; class Insecta; order Hymenoptera; family Colletidae; genus Hylaeus; species Hylaeus anthracinus. The sequence goes on along the minus strand of NW_026534348.1, from coordinate 2,770,206 downwards.
GCGAACTCGATCAAGAAATGGATGCGTCGATCACGGTTGAATACGGCGTTAACATGTACATTAACAAAACGGCGAATGTGTATATATACATTGTACATTGTATATATTATACGCGTAATATATATACATATGTATATGTATATATATCGTATAGTCTTCTGTGTTGCGCGCTTGGACCATGATTCGGAGCTTTGAATGACGACAAGGATGACAATAACAACGAAGACGACCACGAATCCAGAGTTTTTGCTGCCACGGGCTGGTTCCTACCGATCTTTCCAATGTGAACGATGAGCTTTTTCTTCTTCTTGTACAAGGATGGGCGCCGTTAACTCTGTGCAGCACGGTGTTTAGCTTCGACTACCACTTAGAACGTGTCCTCTCGAGCACAGAGATTAACATCAACGATTCATCGATGAGATCGACTGAATTCAACAATTCGCCTCAGCTGTTTGCTCGTCGAGCAGCACTTCCATCGTTTCTATCTTTTTTTTTTCAGCCTCCTTGTGCACAAAAGATCTCCAAAACGAAACAAGAACGGTTCTTTAACGTGTTCTGGCAGCATTACAACTAAACTACCGTCAACTCTACCGTTGCTACGTGTCCAATGAGTCATTTATCGTATCCTGAACAAAGATATACGATCAATTCTTGTATCGTCGAGTACATTCTTGTACTCGAATAGGAATTTGGATCTTTCGCCGCATAGAGTTAACGGACGCCTGCGAACGATTCGTGCACGTGACCATCAGCTTTCGTCTGTTTCCTTTCTTGTTCCCTGTTCAGTATGTTCGAACGTCATTGTTTCCTCCCCCTTCGAGAAGGGCATCCAGTCCCGAGTAACGACGTTTCCCGTTTCGATATCTCGAAGTGGTTGACGGCCAGTGTAATCCGTGTCTTTCTCTTACTTAGAATGCTAACTGAAATACATATCACACTTACGGTTCCCTGGTACGTGACAACAACGATCAGGGTTGGAATCACGTGGATGCATCGATGCAGAGAGGGTCAAGTGTGCCAGACGTTTTAGAGAGTTTGTCGAGATGCGTGCGCCCCTTGGGCATATTCATATTATGTACATATATGCATATGTATACATGCGATACTTGAAGGTTTGGTATGCGTGTCGATGCGTAGAAATTGCGATCGATGTTCATCGATCAGTCGTGTGTACGTTTGTGCCGTTGCTTGGTGACCCGTCGTCATCATCATCATCATCATCATCATCATCATCATCACCATCATCATCATCATCATCATCATCGTTATCACACCATTATCTTCAACATCGGTCAACTTGATCTTCTCGGTCGTTTTGGTAGTCTGCTATTTAAATTGATAGTGGTTGGAGAGTAGTGGTAATAGTGTAGCAGTAGTAGTAGTAGTAGTAGTAGTAGTAGTAGCAGCAGCAGCAGAAATAGTAGTAGTAGTAGTAGTAATAGTAGTAGTAGTAGTAGTAGTAGTAGTAGTAATAGTAGTAGTAGTAGTAGTAATAGTAGTAGTAGTAGTAGTAGTAGTAGTAGTAGTAGTAGTAGTAGTA
>NW_026534348.1:2743092-2768656 GCF_026225885.1 Hylaeus anthracinus | reverse complement strand
AGTAGTAGTAGTAGTAGTAGTAGTAGTAGTAGTAGTAGTAGTAGTAGGTGGTAGTAGATGGCCTACAAGTGAGCGTACGTAACGAGAGTCTTATTATCGATCGGATTATGCAACGTGAACACACAATGACGTAGTTGCGCGGTACTGCGTACAGAAATATATTATTATAGTCTTTTAGTTTCGATAAAAAAGTTCAGTTCCCTCCTCGATTGAGACACGTTTCTCGGTCTCTCGAGGTGGCGCGCTTTCTCTCTCTCTCTCTCTATGTATTTTTCACGCTTTCTCACTCTCTCGCTCTCCCTCTCTTTCGCTCTCGCTCTCGCGAACTTTTAATATTTTTTCTTCAATTTTTTTTCCCTTCTTTCCTTATTTAAAGCATTCTTTCCTCTCTTCCTCGTGCTCTCGTTTTTCTTTTTTGTTCACCTTTGTTCACGATATCGTTCCTCTTTCTCTCTCCTTGGTTGTTGCTCCAGGTCTCCAGCATTTTCTTTCGTTCTCCCGTGTGTTTCTTCTATTTTTATCTTTATTTTTATCACGCTTCTTTCACGGTTCTCCGTTCCTTTCCCTTAACTCGTTTGTACAACGCAACGAACACACAGATTTATATTATTCATATGTGTGTGTATATATATATAAATACATATATACCTTTATATAGTTATCATACATACGCAAACAAAGCCTTTCCCCATTTTGTCGGACGAGCCTTTACTATCTCTGTTTGCTTTTCCTTGTTCGTTTGGTTCTATTACTTTTCTTTTCCTCGCATATATATTCATACACATATATATCCTTTTTCTATTTATACATATATATATATATATATATATATATATATATATATGTATATATTTATATATTTATATGTATAGTATGTATATAGGTATTCAGCTTCGTTTCTCGTCAGTTGGTTTTTTATTTACTATCTTTGAATTGCTGAGTTCAATAGGAAAGGAACGTAGAACATTTTACTCTCGAGTAGAAGAGCCGCCGCTGATTGTACCTGGAATTCAGGAAGAAAAACAGGAGATCGACTTAAGTCGTCAATTCTATTTATTTATTTATTTTTTTTTTTTTTAATGAAAGTAATCGCTTTCCTTTTTTTTGTTTCAAGTACGGTCATTAGAATGAAATTTTACTGGTCCAACTATTTATTTTTATTCCCGATAGACTATGTTTCTTTTTCGTCAAATTATTATTACGTATATTAATTTTCTCGGCAAGCTGTGCTGGATCGAAAGTTTTCAACAATTTACGCAGAAAAAATTACGGGGTTTCGACACCATATTTGGGGGAATTTTTTGTATTCTTAAACTTACTTCCGGCAACCTGACGAGAAGATCGTGAAATCGACTCGGCTGTTGAGGCGCGCTGTGCTCGACGAAACTTCGCAGACAGCTCATGTACCGTTCTTGTATTTGTTCTAATTCCATTGTACCTCCACGTGCTAAGAGAAGACAGATGCAAGAGAAACAACTGTGAATAAAATTGTTGTTAGCGTCGACTTAGATTGCTTAGAATTTCTTCTAGGTATTTTCTCAAAGCTCAATCTTCTCTCGTCCAATGGCGAACTTTTTAACTCCTTCGTGCTTGCACTTAGATACATCGAAAGCTATTTCCTTATTTTAAATGTAAATCAGACTGTTTTATTGCAAACCTAATGAAACTTTATTGATATCCAAATGTAATCACCGTTGTATTAAAAAATTGCACCGAACAAGAAGGCTGTAGCTTAAGGGGTCTACTTTTTAAAAACGTTACGCTCAATTCCTAAAAATTAACAATATTACAACTACTAAATTTACGCTGGCTAAGAATCTTTTGTAAAATTAATTATTTATGCTTGAAAAAAAGTTGTACAGTTTGGTAGAATTGAAATAAATATATGTACAGTGAATGAAATGAATTTCTATGATTCTATGATTTGTGCGATTAACATCTGATTCTAATAACAATATAAATTATTTGCATCTGGTGTGTATTGCTAGTGATAACGATAATGTGGACACGAAGGGGTTAAATGTCATGTTTGGTAAAGTAATAAGTTCATTGAAATTTTAAATCAGATTTTAATAAATATACTCTGAACAAACATGGCTTAATTAATATAACATACTGTACTGAAATTAATCATATAATGGGTCCGCAAATACTTTTACATATCTCTATCGAAACTTACATTTTGCATCTCCAATTGCAGCATTATCAAAAAAATAAAACGATATACATTCCTTTATACTGCAGTTTCTTTTTTTTTTTTTTATTAGACAGAAGAAATATATACTATCGAGAGATTTTTGTTTAGATTTGATTCGATAAAGATACTTACCTTGCGAGAGCATGGTGATTACTTTCAGACAGACGTACTCCTCCATCCGTAGCCTCACCCTCCTGAACATTAACGTGACGTACGTGATTTTTTCCACCATGAGCCCTACGTCCTGCCGCAATTGGTCCATGGTTATCGGCCGGCCCATCATGCTGGTTAGGCACGTTTGCAACGTATACATGTTGTTCGAAACCTATCACCACAAATTTACTTATGAATTCTAGATCTTGGATTGACTACTTCATCTCGAGGACTCGTTAATAAATTCGATAACAAACTTCGAATAAACATATAAACGAAGACGTAAATTTTTTCACAAAACTGAAGGTAAACGGTTTGTTAAATAAAAACAAGTATCTTTATTCGTCGAATGAAGATAACTCGCGTTAATCGAACCTTTCGAATAAGGAGTAAAGACGTAGATAAAAATATAAACTTTACTTGAAACCGAAGATAAATAGAAGTCAATAGCAAGTATCTTTATTCGTCGAATGAAAAGAACTCGCGTCAATCGAACCTTTCGAATAAGGAATAAAGACATAGATATAAGATGTAAACGTTACTCGACAAAGCTGAAGATGAATCATTTATCGAATGAAAAAGTGTTCTTATTCGTCGATTAAAGATGATTTGAATTATTCGAAGGCTTCGAATAACTGATAAAATCCAAGTATCTTCGTTCGATTTCTCTTTAAGTAATTTTTGTATCGAGATAATGCAATATCTCTGCTACAAAGTTTTCAAGGCGTCTGAATATGAAGATGGAAAGATGGTGTAATTACTTCTTGCATAAAATCCGCTCCCGTTCCATCGGTACCGACATTGGTAAACTTATGCTGACCATGCATCGCTTGGTAAGCGGACGTGGTCAGCACCAGGAGTTCGTGCCACTTGTGGGTGAGCAACCTCGTGTGAACTTCGACCGGCAACTCAAGGTAAAAGGGTAACCTTTTGGTCCACTGCACCAACTTGTACACTATGCTGTCTCCTATCTGACACAGCTTCTCACTTAAGTCTGATTTATGGTCCAGCAGCTCGTCCAAGTTCTGCAATGCAGGCGAAAGACGTTCGTGAGCAATCGATACATTCAGGTATGCGTGACTGTTCCTTGTTAACAGGTTGACTGCCGCGCAACTTTTTTCACGTATAGGAATGTCCTCGACATTCGCTTAAATTGTACAGTGAAAAAATGAAAATACGAGCCATTGTTATTTCGCAAAATTTCTAGCGATGGGAGTTTGATTAAAAAGTTTTCGAGTACTCGACTTTGTTAGTTATAAGTATCAGGTTGTCACACAAAAGTTTCTTTCGCCTTATTAATAAGTAATACGTGCGCGATATTTGATGTTTTACATTACATTACTGAATTGTGCACGATTCATTTTGCTCCATTACTGTTACAACGTGAATATCTATGAAATTAGATTGTCTATTTATATAAACACGACCGCAGAAAATAATTGAGTGGAACTCGCGAAAGAAACTTTCGGGACAATCTAATATTTTAAGGATACGTTTTTAGTTCTGTGCTGGCTACCGGTGACCAAAGTGACGATCAACGTGTTAGAGCAGCGGTTGACATTCATCTTTCGACTTTTAGTCAAAGACAGATTTGTTTCATCTACGAAATCATTACGAATACGAAGTTACTCGTGAAAGTAGAAATATCGATGTTGAAATACTTCTTAAATACTATGGTTAAAGATAGTTCTGAGAGTAGACATGTTAGAGTTGAAATTATTTGCGAAAATAAGAGTATTCGAGTCGAGAGTTTATCGTGAAATTGGGAATATTAAGGTTGAAGATACTTGACCCTTTCAGACTTGAATTTTTTTCTCTCGTACTAATGCGATTTAATTTTTAGAGTTAACTTGGACTGAAATTACTATGGCAAAAATTATAAAAAAAAAAGATCCTAACAGTTTTCAAGGAAAACTGGTCTTTCTTCGAGTGCACAAACAAGGACATTCGCCATAAACGATAGTGTCGGTAATGTATTAGGTAGACTAGAAAGTAATGTCGTTTCTTTTACGTTAAATTCAAACAAATTTTTAATAAATTTCTATTTTTAATCAATTACGCCATCGTCCTCGTTATCCACAGCCTTTTGCCATCTGGTGTGCAAATTTTTCATACCTGATCGATAAAAATCAATGAGTTGATGAGCGATAAACAAGTATTTCAAATTGCAAGAACGACATTACCTTCCAGTCCACCTAATACGAGTCCTCAACTAAATTTCGTGCCCTCAATTGTGAACGCCAGGTCTGAAAGGGTTAAGAAGCTGAAAGTCTCGAGTTTGAAGTTACTTGTGAGAGTAGAAGTGTCGAAGTTAAAAGTTATTCCTGAAAATAGAAATGTACGAATTGAACATACCCTCAACGTGGCGATATCTTGGAACTCGTCGCAGTCTATAAGGGTTTGGATCATGGCGAGGGTCGCGTCCAATGGGAAAGCTCGATCCCTCGAACTACTCACCGCGTTGTCTAGCCTCTGCCTTAAATGAACCACCTTGAACAGAAGAAAGTTTCGAAGTTAATTTGATCGTTAATCCAAATGCACCGCTACATATTTCGCTTGAAATTAAATTGAAAGTATGAAATAAATTTTTTAATTTATACACACCCATTTGACTTCATAAAATGGAGTAAATCATTCGCTTAGAAAGATCAGAAATTTTATAATTTTGGATACAAATTTGTATAAGCACCACGAATAGATCACTGAGGTATCCCTGACGAAAATGAGTCCAAACACGATCATCTTTGGATTATTTTCAATTACACCAAATTGATAGTACTTAAAAAATCATTATACCGACGGCTAACGAAAAATTGTGCGAATATGGTCGTGTTTGGGGTAATTCTCATCGGAAACACTTCATCGATCCATTGATACCAGTCCCCGTCTAAATACAAAATTGAATAAATTCCATTTGCATTTCATGCAACCGGTTACCAATGAAAATTACAAGTTTCCTATTTCATTAAATAAACATAAAAGTACCAGAATGGTGATTTGGGATATTTCTCAATCCAACACCGCATTATTTCTACATCTGGCGGCTTTCTGCTGGTTAAACGTTAACATATTAATCCATCAAGAATGCCTCCTATCAGCGAAAGCTTCTCATTGATTGTCAGTGGTCCGGACGAAGGCGCACGGGAGATGAAATAGAAGCGTCCCTCTAACTCTAATCGCAGTCCAACTCTCGAAAGTTCTCCACCGCGGGGAAATTCGAGACAAAGGAGCCGAACCTTTGCGAACTTCCGCGAGCGACGAACGCGCTATCCGGAGCCCATCGACGCCGTATTCGATTCCGTCGAAAGATCGCGAGCTTCCTACGTGAATTCGATCCGGCCTTTCACTGACCTTTAGGAGGTACTTCCTCGAGGTCGGTATTCGTAGACTGCACGAGAGGGAGAGCGGCCTCGACTCCGCCGCGCCGACACCTTCGGCGAAAGCTGGCGATCCTCACCTCGAAAGGATACATAGGTACCTTTAAGTTTCGTCGACGGCAGCGAACGCGACCGAACCGTGGGACACGTTCGTCGCTGAAGGCGATCCGCGTCGTCGTCGTCGTCGTCGTTGTAGTAGAGCGAGAAACGACGAAGGTGTTGGAGGAGGAAGAGAAGGAGGTAGGGTGAGGTCAGTGTCCCTTGTGCAGACTTTCACGAGTTACGAAACCGTCGGAGAACTGCTCGTCCTTGGCACCGGCTGTCGCTGATTTTCTATTGTCCCTACCTCTCCGAGTTGCCCCGTCGTCGTCGTCGTCGTCGTCGTCGTGTTTCGCTCGGATGCTTTGATGCGTCGTCGATAACGAACGACGCCTTCGACGACCGTCACGATTCTTATCGGGTACCGACGACCGTGGATTCTCATCTTTTCATCTCCTTAAAGCTCCTCCGCTATCGCGAACTCTAATTCCCAGGAGTGCCGTCATCGATTCGACGCGCTCGCTACCTGGTGTTATGTGTCTAATTACGGGATCTGGTTCTCAGCTGAAGAATATACCTACTTGTACAGGGTGTCCCAGCATCGCTGGTACAACCGAGAACGAGGTGATTCTACATGAAAAAAAAAAAAAACAAAAAAAACAAAAACAAATCGAAAATAAGGAATAAAATTTTGTCATTTCAGGTTTCGTTTTCGAGAAAATCGATTTTGAATATTCAGCGAGTACGCGTTTACGTAACTATGGTTTAGATGGGTGGATCCCGATACAAGTCGTATGTATGTTTATACATGCGACACTTATAAGTAGTACTCGTATACATATGTAACTATGGTTTAGATTCTAAGCCATAGTTACATCTAAACTTTAGATGGATGGATTCCGATACAAGTCGTACGTATGTTTATACATGCGACACTTAATAAGTAGTACACGTATCATTGGTATCAAGATGATGTGCTGTATTACTCATTTCTGTTTACGAATTTAGAGTGAATTTAAAGCCTGTACCGAGATCCATCTATCTAGGCCATAGTTAAGTGTACCCGTACTCGCTTAATATTCAAAATCGATTTTCGCGAAAACGAAACCACAAATGAAAAAATTTTATTCCTTATTTTCGATTTGTTCTTTTCATGTAGAATCACCTCCTTCTCGGTTGTACCACCGATTCTGGGACACCCTGTATATCGGGAATGGAATTTTCTTATGGATTGAAATTTTAGAAATGTAACAGCAGGTTATGAATAATTTGTCACTTTTTAAGAATATTATAATTCTTGATTATACAGATTTGGTCCTCTTCGATTTGAACGCATTTGAGATAAATAACTCGTACGTAATTATTTGGTGAAAGATATATATATATATATTTCATCGGGGAGCGAATTTTCTTGGGAATTTGAATTTTGGAAATGTAACAGCAGATTATGAATGATTTGTCACTTTTTAAGAATATTATAATTCTTGATTATACAGATTTGGTCCTCTTCGATTTGAACGCATTTGAGATAAATAACTCGTACGTAATTATTTGGTGAAAGATATATATTTCATCGGGGAGGAAGTTTTCTTATGGATTGAAATTTTAGAAATGTAATAGCAGGTTGTGGATAATTTGCAATTTTTCAGGAATAGGTATAATTCTTGATTATATCGGTTTGGTCCTTTTCGACTTAAATGCGATTGAGATAAACAATCTACAATGTAATTGTATGCGAGGAGAACTTTGTTCATTTAATTACTTTGATTTTTTGTAACATGCAATCATTTTGAAGCTTCAAAGTTTCAGAAATATTAGGGCGACCAGAAAGTAAGGTCGTTTCTGGCGAATGTCGATGCTTGTTTATCGTTTCGTCAGCTCACTGTATACCAATTGATGTTTATGGATCAGGTATTGAAAAATTTGCGCGCTAGACACGTGAATGTAGACAGAGAATACATTGCAACGTTTCAAGTATTACGAAGCGTCACTTTACAGAATGTTTTTAATCAGATATACTTAACAGTAGCTTCTTTGCTTCGTCTGGAATAACATTGGGAGTAACTTAGTGGCCGTGTCCACCTGCTTTAGGAAATTCTACTCTACTAGAACGAGATTTCAACGATTGTCGAAAACGTTGGGGGAACGTTTATAGTCGCATACTGAGTAAAGAGATATGCAAACAATGACAAGAATTACCGGGAACATTCGGCCTGGTAGAGGCCATTGCCAAAAGTGAAATCGATGACTCGAACGCACCGGATAAATATTGCTCGAGGAGGCTCCATTAAGGAGGTCACTTTCCATCTCCAGGCGGATCATTGCGCGTTCAGTGCGTGACGCAGACCCTCTCGTGAATTTCGAAAATTACGTCCCCTCGTGGTGCGATACGAGAATTGTCAGAGTTCCGGGTCAATCGCGACCCACGCCAAGACCTCGTAAACATGTTCCCAAATTATTAGACTTCAATTTAAAGATACCGATAGTTTGACTTAAAATGTACCAAGCAATTTCAATTGGATTCACGACGATGTTGATTGCGTCGAATCACCGGGAATTTTGTTTATAACGATGTTTGTCCATAATTTCTGTCGGTGTCTAGCATATGTTGTAGTTTAGAAAATAATTTTGAAGTAATCGAGTAAGTAAATATTGTAGTGGGTATAGTCGAAACGAGTACAATTTATTTATTCAATGAACCTTTCCAGGTTTGATTCAAGTCCTCTTCGGTACACGAATAAACGTCAATTATACGTACCTACTTAAAGAAACCAAAGTGAAAGTAAAATGTGAAAGATATATAAATTTAGGAGGAACGTCAACGCGAAATTAAATGCGTATAAAAATGAAAGTTACGCTCAACAGTGAATCGATAAAGATAATTGTTTTTACGAAGCGACTAAAAAGTAACAATTTAAAGAAAGTTTCATTCTTTAAGTTTAAAAATGGTCACGTAAAATAAAACGAAAACGTACGAATTATTTCGTACCTGATATATTTACAAATGTTATTTCGTTACTCGAAGATGATCTAGAGAATATGGAAATGGTTTATCTAAACTTTTTATTATTCGTGTCAATTAATAAAATATTCCTTGGATCTCTAAAAATCAAACAAACATACAAACGAACGCTGTCTCTTTATATAACAGTAAAATAAGATAGTAGGACACTTCCAACTACCTAACCAGCTGGCTTTACAACTCCGAAGTGTTAACGTTTGGATTGTCTCGTCGTTCGATATCGAAACAAAATTTCGTCCGTCGTCGATTCGAACAGAACAACGCGATCTCCGCGTTCGCGTTGCGTTCGAACGTCGATAATTGTACAAGCGTCGTGCTAGAACAGCGTCTGCAAATCCACTATTGCGATTGCATCGCGCAGAAGAAATTCAATTATCGTTCGATCAGCGACGAAGCTGTATTCGCGCAAAGACGGGTCCGCCATATCCCGGAGGATTAATTTCCAACGTCGAACGACTTACAGAGGGGCCGCGTTACCGCTGTTTCGCCACCTAATAGGAAACGCTTTCACGATCGAACAGATAATACGGTGTTTGGACGAGTACGAAAAGGCATGCGAGACCGACGACCAAACGACCAACGACGACCGACGATTCTCGAGAGCTCGTTCGTATCTATCGGTCTTTCGTAATGTGGGAAACCTTGAGGCTTGCGCAAGCAGCCTCGTAAGAAAGTGAAATTGCAACGCGGAGTTCATTCATTTCAGGATCGTTTCGCTAAAGATCGATCGAAGTCCGTCCGAGGTTATTTTTTGTCGCCTTTTTCTTATAGGCCGTTTCATTATCAACTTGCCGATGATATATGCATTCGGTCGCGAGTGTCCATACTCTTGGACAGAAAAATAGTTACGGTGTTCTTTAACTTTGCAATGGTAGCCAAGTATATTATCAATATACAGCGAGGGAGTTCGATAACCTCTACATGAATTTTATTTTATTTTTCGATAATTATATGGAGAAATTATTTCTTGGTTGTTTGTACATTCATGAATTCATTTATATTCAAATTAATTAACGAGTGGATAGTATGTTTAGTTTGTCGACGACGTACTTTCATTCAACATTGTATGAATTTTATTTTGGTCGATGACGGACCTTAACTTTCCGTGAATTTTGTTATATTTGTTTGTGAATTACATGCAGAAATTGCTTCTCGATTATTCGTCCATTTATGAATTCATTTACATTCAAATTAATTAACGAGTAGAATTTTTATATTTAGTTAGCCGATGATGACACTTTAATTTAGCATGAATTTTATTTCAATTTTTGACGATTATATGAAGAAATTATTTCTTGCTTGTTCGTACGTCTACAAACTAATTTAAATACAAAAATTGTAAATACAAAAAAGTTTCGTTATGTCATTCTATGTAAGGTGATATTTAAAAAAAAAAAATTCGATTACGCGACTGTTGTTGTTTTATCTTTGAAACAACAGCTACAGGATCAGATCTCACGAAAAAAGGACTACGAGATCTCACGAAAAAAGGTCTTTTAAGTTTGTAACTTTTACTTTCGAAACTGTACGTCCCACGAACAAACCGTAAATATAAAAAAAAGTTACGTCTTATCATTTCCTGTAAAGTGATATTTTTTTTAAAACTCACACCTCCGCGCCTCTCACAATTATCGACAGATAACCGTCCCGCAGTCGAAGATTTCATAAAAAGACGATTGGTCAGAATTGTCATCGCAATCGTTAGAGACAATAGATTTTGAATTTTCCTCGGAGAGGAACTTTGCGTTCCGGGATCGTAATCGTGTATCTGCGATTTCACGGTTCGCCGCGTAACACTTTAACGCGGTCGACTAATCGAGGCTTGGGACAGAACAGGATAAAGAAAAAGAAACCGAGAACAGGAAAGATCTCGCGCGAGCATGTGATCCGATCGCGTGCAGCTGCCTCGAGAGTGAAAGTGAAGATGCCTTCGGGACGTTCTCATCAGCGCCGTGGATTCTCTCGCTGGAGATCAACTTTTGTCGACCTGCATTCGATTTCTAACGAGCCGCGTACGAATAAATCACCGCGTAGTCGTTCGTAACGCGCGGACGTTGATCTATATGCGCTACCGAGATCGTCCCGACAAAAGGCTAATTAATGTTTCGCGCGCCGAATCAGCTGGCTAAATCAGCGTTTCTCAACCGTTTTCGGCTGGCCACCGAAGATGCCCAAAATTAACTACGAAATACTTATTTGGATCAACCACTCGACGGATATTTACGCGTATCCGTATGTTTGCTTTTATTAGGAGGTTGCATTGAAAGCCGCTGTTTTTTTTTTTTTTGGTGTGTTTTTTCTGCATTTATATCAATAGTAAAGTATATAAAAGTATCAATTGAAATATTGGCCCTCAAAAGCTACTACTTTTTCCCACTTCTCTGGCAAAAGTTTAATTCCGTGACGAAAGAACGGTTTATCTTCCGAGCTTATCCATTCAACAATCCAATTTTCAATTTCTTCGTAATTACGGAAATGTGTGTCTTCCGAACCATGTTGCATCGATCTGAACAAATGATGATCACTTGGGACCAGGTCTGGAGAGCAGGCTGGCTGAGGGAGAATCTCCTATTCGAACTCCGTCGATGTTTCTTTTATAGTTCTAGCAACACGAGGCCGAGCATTATTGTGGAGAATGTTCACTTTTTGGCGATTTCATGCTATTGACGGTCGTCTTTCTATCAAATTATCGTGTAAACGCTTCAATTGTCGGCAATAACGTTCCGCGGTGACTGTTTCATGTGGTTTCAACAACTCACAATGTACGACGGCTCTAACTGTCTACAGTATTCGCAGTAAAATCCACGTATACATAAACAACGGCTATCAATGCAACCTCCTAATATATTAAAATTATCGTTACTTACGATCGCGATACCTTTCACAATTCAAACCATATTATATACCGTACGTATTAAAGCGAGACAGCAGAATTGCTTTGGTCTGCATGCACTTGATTAGACCAAACAAAAATTCATTTAAAATTCGTCCCCGAAGGGGTTAAAGTTTCGAGTAATGAATAAAGGTAATCCATCTAAGCGACGTTTTATACGTTGCAACCCCTTCTTACCCCTTTAGGGGTCGAATTTCGAAATATTCTTTCATATTCCTTGTATACGTCATAAAGGAAACTTTGAATTATAAAGAAAAAAGGATTTAATAAACTACAATGTCACAGAAAAGTTTCTTGGGAAATCGATCGGTGTACGAGTACCTTCTACACCCACTGTACAATTCGAGAAAACATTTTAGCTGTCATTTACTTATAGCGAAAGGATAAAAGACTTACTTCGGAGGGGTTGGTGAGCGCCGTCTTCAGGATCGTCCCGTTGACGAGGTGACCCGAATGGGCGGGGTGACTTGGATGACTGGGGGTAGGTTGTGAGTTGAGCGGGTCGCCCGACGAAATTTTGTGATGATGAAGGAAACCACCAGCCAGTTGAGCGTGCTGCTGTTGGCTATGGTGCGCTGCCGCAGCCGCGGCCATGTGCTTGTCCAGCATCGTCGAGCCCATGGTGCCTTTGCTTCCACCTAGGGATCCCGACCCGTTCACACCGCCAACGTTACCGCCGCCACCCATGCCACCCATGCTGCCGCCCACGCCGCTCGTTTTGTTACTCTTCTTGTGCTTTTTGTACTTCACCTGGGGACAAAAATCGCCCAGAGTCCATTAACGAATCATTCGGGGCTAGAAATCATTCTTGTCTCATTTCACTCGGACGAGTATTTCAAAACGACGTTACTCTCCAGTCCACCTAATCATTTTAGAGAAGACGCACGGTTGCAGATATTTGATTATGTAATATTTATACAAGTAATAAATATATTTTGAACAGATTAATAAATGAGAATTACACATCGAGTGTACTTTGATACTAACCTTGTAAAGGTTATACACAGCACCAGAATTCCTTCCACCAGGCATTCGATCTTCTCGAACGGCCTGAAGGACCATACCCTGTTCAATGCACTTTTTGAAGCGACAGTACTGACACCTGTTCCTCTGGGCTTTCGTGATCTCGCAGCCACCTTCCGCCACGCACGTGTACACCCGCCTGTTTTGTACAGTTCTCTTAAAGAATCCTTTACACCTGCGCATAAAGAATCGCGCATAATGTTTCACTTCAAATAAATTACAACAGCATTCGAAATTAAAATCTTAAAGCTTCTACGAGCCGAACCGTGTCAAATCGATACAATTTTGCGTCTTCGGCTGTATCTTTTGTAGTTTATGTAAAATTAAGGTTATGTAAAATTAAGGTTTGTTCAAAAAATGACGACAGATCAGAACTCGTCTCGTAACTTTGAAAACTCAACGTTTCTTAGCATTCTATTGTCACGAACGCTTAGCTTAAATTTACTTCGAAAATAAGATAAAAGTAACTCCACATTTTTACGAAAACTGACTTTTGTCTTTTTTTTTTGTGTAATTATGCAACACTTGCAATATTTGTACATTGATATGATTTTTTCTTTTAATGTTCATATTGTCAATTTGTACGACGTTAATCACATAACAAGACAAATGTTCACTGCGTGGAATTCTCCAACAATTACTGCACGAAATGTTAGTAAAAATTGCAAACTTCGAAGGCTTTCTATTCCTTAAACAATTGAGAAACTAGAAAGGCTTAAGCCCCTTTCGCTGCGTCAATATTAATAAAATTTCTTGTATCAAGGTACGAAAACAATCGATCTAACGCGAAACGTGTCTTATTAGCGAATACGATAAAGTCAGAGCACTAATTAGCCCAGAATCGAAAATACCACGGAAGATTGGTTAATTATTCTCCTTGGCGTGTTACGCGCTATGCTCGTCGAAAAATAAATGAAAAGCGCGGTGCTCACGTGCGCAAATACGACGTTACAAAATTGCATTCGTTTTCGGCGACACAGTTTCGCTGACCTCTTCCAGAAACATTTTACGAAACCCGTCGACGTTGACATTTGTTCTGTTTTCTACACGCGTGATGTGTTTTTGATATATTGCGCGTCCGTAGTCACCATGGTCGAATCAAAATGCGAATGAACTTTGACGAATCACGATTTATTTTTTGTCGGTGAATTTATCAATCGTTGGGGATTAGACCGTAACCTTTCAACATCTTACGAATCTTTACAAGATGATTCGATGTATATTCTTTCTCCTCATGTATTTATATTAATGCACGAATACTTGAAATACAAACGAAGCTTGTGTTTCCTTTATGTTCAATTTGATCTTTTGTTTCGTTTTTATACTTCAAATTGTCCAGTAATTTTGCATAGAAATTGGGCAATAAATAGTGATATAAGAGGAAATTACAAATCAATTAGAAGAATTTTTATAAAGATTTACTGAATACAATTTTTTCTCTTTTTTTTTTATTAAATATTAGCTTGGACGATTTTCAACAGCGGAAAAGACTAAAACGCGGTCGAAAGGTTAAAATATAAAAAATCAAACTAAGATTCCATTCATATTTTGTCGATCAGTCGTTACGAGTGTTTCTGTTCGGTTAAATAAAGTTTCAATGTGCACGCGTCCCCTCGAGGGAATGTCTTGATACTGTGGCCTAGAAAACGGTTTAAAGATTCATACTTGGCGAATTACGGTTATATCTGGGATAGATAGGGGAGTTCGTGGACTTTTCCCAAGTAATTTGCCGGGGCTCGTCCGACGCGACAATAGATAGAAGCAAAAAGAACCGTGTAACGATACCCTGTAGTAACTTTAGGAGCTAATCAACCGCCTTGCAGGCTGTATTAGAATGGGAAGCACCTTGAGATATGGCTGTCGCTCTACCTTGTAAACAGAGGCATCAGTTTCAAAATAAAGATCAGCAGACTTTGATTCGTGCAAAGGAAACGCCGATAACAGCTTCTGTTGAGGGGTAAAACCACTCTAGAGGCAGACAAAGAAGACCTAAAATTTGACGATTTATTTTGGGAGTGTGACGGATGAAATAGAATTTCTTTTCAGAGGGCTTATTTAACACACATTGAGGAACGAGAAACAATTTCTTTTTATTGTCATTTACTTTATACTTGTCAGATGCAGTAGAAATTTGAGAATGTTCCCTAACACCTTGGTGTTTGAGATTCGCGGGTTTGGTGTGACTGTAACGAGCGCTCACTGACTATATGTGTGTGTGTGTGTGTGTGTGTGTGTGTGTGTGTGTGTGTGTGTGTTTCTCAAAACCAACGACCGACTCGTGGTTCCCTAAGTCTTGTACGAGTCCTAGAGCGCGGCGAACGACTAGATTCTAAATTCCTTAAACCTTTTCATTATTCGCGCGGTAATATTAAACCAGCTTTTGTTCGCTTTCTCTGTGCTATAACCCAAACGATACTTATAACAGAACTCACCCCTCGCACGTGATGATACCGTAGTGCAAACCGGTGGCCTTGTCCTCGCAGATCATGCAGATCATGGGCGTTTCGTCCTCCTCGTGTTCCTGAGGCGGCATCGGCGGCGCGGGAGGCGCTATCGACATCGACTGCGACGTCGTTTCCGACTTGACCCCGCCGTTCCTCACCCACGTTTGACTGGACCCGGACGCCGTCAAGTTCAGCGCCTGCATCTGCTGCGCAGCAGGCAGTTGCGTCAGGTCGCCGGCCCAAAGTTTCTCCATGTTGAGAGGAGGACCGGACAGGTAGGAAACGGAGGACGGTTTGCCTCTGGACTCCTGGCCGAGGTTCAGGAGGAGCTGGGCAGCCGATTCCTCCGACGAGGAACAGGAGGCCGCCGCAGCGGTGGTCGTCCACGACGCCGCTGGCGGTGGCACGGGGTCCAATGGCGGCGCGGACCAAATCATCGTCCTGACACCGCCGATCTCTCCCATGATCACCGTGGGAGGTGGTCTAGGAGGTGCCGGCGCTGGTCTCTGCGCCGGAGGTTTCATCGTTTCGTCTGGAAACACGGACGAATTAACTGTTAGTTCAGGCCGTAAACTTACCACGGTCGATCGAGTACAGGGTGTTGACAAATATGCGGGACATTTTTTTCAGGATCAAGTCTTTATACCGGTACGAAACGAAAAGTCCTTTACAATTTTGCAATCTGACGCTTTGTTGTCGAGATATAAGGTATAAACGAGTTCGCAACAGGCTCGATCAATCATCGGGCAACATTGTAAGGTAATTTGAATGGTTAACTTACAGGAGGACGTCGTCGTAGTCGGGCCGGAGCTCGCCGAGTTGGCTCCGTTACCGCCGCTTCCTGGACTACTGCTCAGGCTGGTGCTGCTGCTGGTAGACACGACCGACACGTTCTGTCCGTAGTTGACCGCGCTGCTGATGACCCCGTTGATCAGCTTCTGCGTGGCGAATCCCTGCATACCGGCGTTTTGCGACCAGAACTGATGATGCGCCAGAAGATGAGGGGGCACCGACGGCGCTCTAGGTCTGGGCGGCGTGGGCGGTGTCTGCGGCTGTTGTTGTTGAACGCTGTGCGTGGTGCTACCGCTGGGGCTCATGTTCTGGTTGGAATTGTATTGAGGAGACGGGCTGCTCCTGTGGCTGGGTTGACTGGAGCTCTCGGACCGGCCGCCACCCCCGCTGCTGCCACCTCCTCCGTCGAAAACCGAGTTATCGGACTCCTCCTTGGTTTGGGCGGAGGACAAGTCGCCTTTGTCGGGGCTGTCGCTCCTGGAGGTTGCTTCCTGGGGCATGGGAGTCGTGGACACCGCCTGGATCGGCGAGTAAGGCGACGATCTGGTCGGTGCCGGTGTACTCGAACGTTGCTGCTGTTGATGTTGTTGTTGTTGTTGCTGTTGCTGCTGCTGCTGTTGTTGTTGCTGCTGTTGCTGCTGCTGCTGCTGTTGGTGATGTTGTTGTTGCTGTTGTTGCTGTTGTTGTTGCTGTTGTTGCTGCTGTTGTTCTTCGACGACTCTGAAGCTCACCAGCGATGTGGCGTCCGAGAAGACCGAATCGGGAGACGCACGCTCCGAGCAAGCTGTGTCGCGAGCCTCCATGTTCGCTCCCGTGCCACTTCCTCGCAGAGGGTCCCTGGGCGTCCCTGGACTCGGGACTCCTAGCAGGTACTCGCTTTTGACTTTGACCACAGGGCAGCCCGGCGAGCCCGGCATGGTAGCCTCCGGGGACAGGGTCGAGGTGTCCGCCATGCTCTCCCCTGGAGCAGGAAAGTTTATGGGTGAAGGAGCGTCCGCCGGCTGGATCCCGAGCGGCGAGCCTGCTGATCCGAGGGATACCGGGGAGTCTGAGAAATAAGGCGTTGATAGCTTGTTTATACTTGATTTGTGCATTAGCGAGAGGCTTTACTCGACGGGGACCACGATATATCGCCGCGATCCGTCCTGACGCGTGTCGCGTAACTGCTGTCTGTTTCGTGACAATGACGACGATCACGATGACGATGGGATGAGGAATGGTTCTTACGGGGCTCCAGTAGCGATGGCTGTCGATTTCAGGGGAACTGGTATGGATGAAAGGTATACGTCTATGAAATGTGGAGCGATATGTGCGATAGTAGCTCGTAGATCATCACGTGTCTCGATAACAATAATAATATTTTAATTGATAGCGCTCATTTAGGAAAATAGACACCTTTAAATAGCAATAAGATTTTTTATCTCAATTTTGGCAACGTTTCCAGCGATAGTAGCTCGTAGAGCATCAAATGTCTCGATAACAATAATAATATTTTAATTGATAGCGCTCATTTAGGAAATAATAAATAAATCTCAATTTTGGCAACGTTTCCAGCGATAGTAGCTCGTAGAGCATCAAATGTCTCGATAACGGTAACAATACTTTAATTAATAGCGTTCTTCTCGTGCAGCTCCTCGTTGAGAAAAGAACACAGTTTGCTCGTGACAATTTAGTGAACAAAGCTAAAGTTATCTATAAATTGAATATTTTGTTATTCACTTATTCGCCCAATTTCCAATAGATATGTCCAGAAAGAATGACATAAAAAGAACATAATTTTTGGCATCGTGCGAGCCCCATTGAACCATTCAACATTGTCCTTACGATATTCGAGGTGCAAACGTTGTTACACACCCTGTATAAATAACCCAACGAAAGATTCAGCTGTAAATAATCCATAGAAATCCGAGGTCGTTCTAACGGAGATGAACATGTTTGCATTCCGTTTTGACACTTTGCGGCGGTAATACGTAACGTATTGTTCATTATGTTTCTTCCACGGTTAGGCAACCGTGTTTTTCACCAGGGCATTAATAACAATTGTTGCGGGTAGACCTATTCGCGCGCTATTACGAAACTTTATTCGTTCGTCGGTTGAAACTATTCGGTTCAATGCACGCCTAACTGTCTTGAACTCCGATGTTCGCGTTAATGGGCACGGTCTTCGGGGGTTTCAGGCGTTATGAAAATGTTATTAATCATTCGTGCACGGGCACGTCGGTGGTCTATCACGATGATTAATAGCGTTTATCGTCTCGCGCGCTGCCAATCTGCTGTTTTATAACGTTGACAGCCGCGTTTCGAAAGGAGCGCGTTGTATTTTCTTCCTGTCCGTTCGAGAACCGAATCGGGCACGATGCATCGATAAACTTTAATCTCTCCGCGTTGTCTCTTTCGCCAGGGTTGTTACTTCGCGTGTGTTACCTGCCACGTGACTGGTGGTATACCATTGGGAAAAAGGAATACTAACTTGTTTTACAAATTCAAGTTTCTGCTCTTACGAATCTATTTTAATTCGTTTCTATCCTGGAACTTGATTTCTTCTTCTTTTTTTTTTTTTTTTTTTTACAAATGGCAGAATCAGCTCTGGTGTTTATAAAGAATTGGAACGCATCCGTTTCTGTTTGATTGACAGAAAACCAATATACACGTCACGAATTATTTTACGTTTAATTAAGGAAGAATATTTTTCTCCTTGTTTGAATTATTTGTTTTTAAAGAGACGATACTATATTATATTACACAAGTGCCTATACCGTGCTAATTAAATTTACTATGAAGACGGTAAACACACAATACAACTATACAAATGTAACATGTCAAAGAGTCGCTTCATAGTATATCAGATTTCGTGACTATTAATCATATAACTACGAGAGAGAGCAAACTAATTTATCGATCAAATTAATTCTCTATTACAACAGTCGTCTCTAATATTGTAGTAAAAGCGCTGTTAATAATCGATTAACTATAGGGACAAGTTTGTACGTAATAGTACATGATAAGTACATCAATGAAATTGACTAGCTCGATAGTTTTTGTGTTGAATTTCGATATTTATTCCACCAAACTATTATTTTCCAAAGTTGCAGACACGAATGGACAGCTGACACGATACACGGTGTACATTTTTATCAAGAAAGACCTGTAGAATTTCTATTATAAAAGTACGTATCAACGCGGCTTGAAGTCAAGGTGGAGCCGATACTGGTCCGCCTCCAGTATCGTGCACGTCACGGAATCGGATGAAAAAAAATGAATCTTAATAACTCTCGACGGAGCAGTAAAAGCATCGCTAAAGTTTTCCAGGAGATTTTTTTTTCGCGTAGCTCGGAGGGAACGACGACCACGTACCGCGGTAGCGTTACTTTAAGATCGTTGAGACGCGGATTCCCTCCTGCGTTTCCAGCATTGTATCGCACCCCGAGGTGCAGGGAAAGGTTTCGAGATTGCAGCGGCGTGCAGCCACGAGGATATTTCACAGCGAGAGCAATTTACGCGACCGACAGGAAAGTGTAAACACTCGTCGGAGTGGTCGGGTTCGTGGAAAGGATGTGGGACTATTGCTGTTCGTGTAGGTCAAGGAAGGAATGCAGTTGACAAGGCCGAGTTGTGATTGTAGGTACCTAGGTTCTAGTTTCCCAGCTATTAATAGCTCGATCACCGTGAATATCGGTTATCGCGGATCATTCGTTTTGTCGCGTCGCCTACGCGCTCTTCTTCTTCTTCTTAACGCGGAGAGGCTTCTTCGTTCGAAGCATTGCCATTGGTCAAAATTTCTCTCCTAACCATCGAGCAAATTCTTGGCTCTTTGAGACGATGTGACTTTAAGAGTGCAGAAAGTTCGATTGCTAAATTTTGTTATGAATAGATGTACAGTGGGTGTAGAACGTATTCGTGCACCGATCAATTTCCATAAAAACTACGTGAATATTGTAATTTATTAATTTTTTTTTTTTTTTTTTTTTTTTTTATAATTAATGATATTCTACATATTCTCGGAAATCTCTAGAATACAGTTCAAGCAACAATTACTAGTATATATAATTTACGTAAATGTATAATTATAATGTGAATTTCTGTCTCTTTTTAATCAAGTGTTAAAAATTAAGCAGTCGTGCGAATACTTCTTGCTTCAACGTTTCTATCGATCAATTGCTTTTTCTTGTTAATTTCCCAACTTACATGAATAGCTATTTTTTTTTTTTTTTTGTACTCTATCTATTCTAGAGATTTCCGAGAATACGTAGAATGTCATTGTTTATAAAAAATAAGTTAATAAATTGGAATTTTACGTACACGTGTTTTTTTTTTTTTTTTTTGGAAATTGATCGGTGTACAATTGTGTTCAATTGTATCGACTGTGATCCCCCACGCGGAATTGATTAACGGGCACCGTCAATGCCGAATGACAAATCATGATGCGCGATTAACGAGGTGATTGCCACGACGATTAATAGGCCGATCGAGAGGATGATTGCTCGCGTCGAAGCGGTGACTTGCAGCCATTGATCTCTGTGTTCTTAGTAAGTGGTCGCGGATAATTACTATCATTAAACGAGGTGACATTGCCCTCTTTTCATCTCTGATGATTTCGCCAATTTTTCATCGTGAATTATCGAGTCATTGATATTAACTACGCGGATCTCGAAGATCGAGAAATGTTTGTATTTGTTAAGTAAAAAAAAAAAAAAAAAAATCAGCTTATTGGAGACATATTACTTATATTTACAGTTTATTCATAGGATGCTTAGTTTTAAAGATAAAGTTGAAAAGTTACACGTTCGTTGGAAAAATTGAATGTCGAGAAAAAGGTTTTCTAAATTTTCAATTTTTATCTCCGAAACGAAACGTTCTATGAAAAAACCGTAAATATCGAAAAGTTTCGTTTCGTCATTCTCTGTAAGGTAATTTTTTTTCTTTAATCATCGATTCTTGGACTGTCGTTTGTTTCCTTTAAGACAACAGAAACAAGATCAGACCGCTACAAGATCTCGGGGAAAAAGGTACTCCAAGTTTTCAATTTTTATCTCTGAGACTAAACATCGTACGAATAAACTGCAAATATAAAAAAGTTCCGTCTTATCATTCCCTATAAGTTGATATTTTTTTTTAAATTCGTACCCCTAAGCCTTTTAGAATTTCCAACAAAAATCGTCCAGTAGTTAAAAGGTTAAATTTCGTACTATTCAATCGTGCTAACATTTATTTGAAAACGTGGGCAAAGTCACTTTATTTGGCGGTACGTAAGATCGTTTACCGAACAGCGACGAATGGAACTCCTTCGATTCGTAGCAGCAATATCCAGGATGGAATGTTGCGTAGGGACATATCATCAGTTGGGAGCTAAAGTAACGATGGAAATCGAAGTAGCTCTGATAAGGTGGCATCGGGAAACCGTTGTAAGGGTGATACAGACACGGATGAGACAGGAAGCTATTAATTGGCGTCCTTGAATCCATATTCGGGCTCCAATTCTCCATCCAGTGGGGGTTGGTCACGACGAACATGTTGTTTTTTAAGTGGAAATTCATTGTTCCAATACTTCAAGGGTCATTCTCCTTCTAACGTCCTCTCCGTAATTCATACGGAACTACTTATCGAACTTTAACGATTCCCTTTGGTGTATCGGAAATTGGTGGGCACGTTCAACGTTCAGTCTTTTGTACATGATGTTTTCATCGAGTACGAGGTTCTTTTTAAAAGACTTTACAAGCCATTGCAAAGTTCTGGTCGTTACATCGTTTTGGCACTTTATTTACCTTTGCGTACATTGTTTACCGTCGAACATTTGTAAACGTTGTACTTACGAATATTTAGTGAACGTATTTCAATTATTATTGGTTTAAATATTTAAGAAGCGATTCCACGTATTCGAGATATTTCTTCGATAAGAACGGGAGAGTATTGTATAAAATTAAGTACTTGCATTTCATTTGTTTACCGTCATTTTATTAGAAATATTTTGATTCAACGTGGACATGTTCTCTTAACGATAGCAGTCTTGTTTTTCTTTGCGAGTCTGCTGAAAACTTTTCTAGTCACTTATGATCACTTAACGGACAGAGTTAAGTAGTATAACACAGCACTGGTCAGACGTAACGAAAAGTAGATAAGCGACGTTTACTTTCGTTTGCGATATTAGCAACTAATCGAAGCTCGACGAATTGAGAACACGATTATTGTCAATTGTTCGCCCTGTAATATTATAAATTTAGATTTTAATTGTAATTTAAAGAAACGCGAGAAAGAATGAAAATCATTGGCAGAAATATAACGACGTGTGGCATCCAGGACTGGGAATGATAGCATAATTATTTCATACGTAGTCGAATGTTGCAAATGAAATTTAAATATTTACTGTTTTCTCAACGGTCGAACAATCGAATTTAAAAAAAAAAAAAAAAAAAAAAGAAAACAAAAAAAATATCACCTTATAGAGAATGACAAAACGAAACTTTTCGATATCTACTTTCTTTTTATTCATAGGACGTTCAGTTTCAGAGATAAAAATTGCAAATTTAGAAGACCGTTTGCTTGAAATTCATTTTTTCCAACGAACCTGTAACTCTTCAATTTCTATTTCCGAAACCAAGCATCCTATGAACAAACAATAAATATAAAAAAGTTTCGTCTCGTTATCCTCTATAAGCTGCTATTTTTTTTTTAATAATAGATTCAACGAATATAAAACATTTCTCTGAGCTCATTTCTCGAGTGCGTCCGTATACGCCATTCGCAGCCAAATGGTTGATCATCTAATCAGAGACCCTTTGCCACGTTACTTCAGTTTCTTGCACCGAAGCATTCAACAAGTAGCAGCGATTCAACAGTGCGAAATCGTACCAAATGCCCAACAGACAGATCGAAACGCACGAACGAAACGACCACGCTATCCCTAGTTCCAACCCTCAGTCAGAGGGTCGCATCCCTCACTCTCCATACTGTTGCATCCGCGAGGCTCCAGCCGGCACTGTCGTCACCGTGCAATTGCGTCGTACACTCTTCAGCGAGTATGACGTTGGGCCGCGCGTGGCCTCGCCAAGAAAGATCAATGATTCTCCGGGGTTCTGGCGAGGCTCGATCCCGGAACGAGCGTCCCTTCGAAAAAAAAAAAAAAAAAAAAAAAAACTCATTCATGTCCCGAGGATCCGCGCGCGTACCACATGAAAATCATCCGTGACGCGCCACCAGTCGCCTAGTGACGGAAATTGCGTTCATCCTAGTCTTCTTAGTCCCTCCTCCTCTCCTAGCTAAACGTAGCTACCGTCGAAACGTTCGTCCGGGTTCGCAGTGGTCACCATCGATTCCGTTTCCCGCCAAACAATAGTCTCTGACCTTTGATCGCGAGTAGGTCGAGGGTCGTTGGTATCGTGTTCGTAACCCCATCCGAAAAATCGATGCAGCCATCGAGACCCCGATTAGCGTGCAGCCCATGACGATCTCGACCCTCGTCCCAGGGGTTCCCAAAGTCTTTTTACTGATCCTTGTTATTACTCCTGCTAGATCAGTGCTTGGTTATCCTTACTTGGTTATCCTTGCACCGAGATTCTTGCTTCGAGAAGGGATAGTCAGCAGGTGCAACCGTCGTAAGTTTCCGGCTGTTAGGGTAGCTTAGGGCAGCTTGGCGCTAGGGACTTAGGTGACTTTATTTTTAGATAGGGGATTACTGGCATCGAGGATTACTGCCAGCAGCCGCTTGCGTACATACGACGGCGGAATATTAGTCCTGACGTCACAGAGGCGCAAAGCTTCCTGATTGGTACGACGACACTGGTGACTCACGTTCTGTCAATCGGGAGGTGGAGCTTGCTACACCATGACGTCACGATTGGTGACGGTTGGTCTCACCCTGTAAAAGCCTTGAGTCATTCGATTCGAAGATCCTCTGGACACTATAGTGGCTATTCACAACATCGTCTCTGTTCGAGTCTATCTTGTTGCTGGGTAATTTATAGTTGGACAGTCCACGTACTGAAAGATATTTTCGTCAAGTTCCTATTAATTTAAGTTGTCATTAATTTAAGTCAAATTAATCGATAGTACGACGTTTTAGTTTATATTAGGATTCACGTCATTTTAGAGACGCGTTTCGGATAAAGCGTGTCAGGCGAATGGCCCATGGAGCCCTGCTCTGGCTTCGCGTAAGAACCTTTCTGGGTAGCAAGATACATGCGCCGAAGAATATTTTCCTAGTCCACGTCTGGGGTTTTCCCTTTCGTACAGTGACGAGCAGTTGACGTAACATTCTCAGGTCATATACTACAGGTATCCTTGTGTACATGTATGCACTATATTATAAGAATCTCTTCTGCTACGAACGAATGTATAGTTTTATAATCCACATACACGAAGTAAATTTTCATTAACCTTCTAGTCCACACTTAGGGTTTTCACTTTCGTACAGTGACGAACAGTTAACGTAACATTCTCAGGTCATATACTACAGGTATCCTTGCGTACATGTATGCACTATATTATAAGAATCTCTTCTGCTACTAAAGAATGTATAGTTTTATAATCCACATACACGAAGTAAATTTTCATTAGCCTTCTAGTCCACACCACCTAGTATTCGCACTCTCTTACAGTGTATTAGACGCATGACATTTTAAAAACCTACAGAGGCCTCCGAAAGAGGCTATCCTTGTGTATAAATATCCACTATAGCACCCATCCACGACATCTTACTAAATATTTTACTACAATAAGAATCTCTTGTGCTATTGAAGAGCTTACAGCTGCGTAGTCCACACAGTGAAGAATATTTTCATTAGTTTTCCAGTCCACACCAGCTACCATTCACATTCTTCTACACTGACGACGTATCGCACATAACGTGTTATGCTCCCGAATACCTGCAATGTCCTCTCAAATCCTTGCATACAAATATCGTCTATAGTTGGGCAGTTTACTAACGGATGATTCATCTGCGGTGTCTTCGTTGGATCTACGTCTTTTTGTATCGCATATATACCCATGGCTTGCACTCTCGTACAGTGACGAGTTATCAACGACAACTTATCATCGCTGATGACGCAATTGGTCCTGGGTTGTTTTGCGAAACGGTTCGCCTTGGAAAAATTCTGCACGATCGAACAGTATCGCGTGCTTGCTCGAGTTCAGGCGAAGCCGAACTAAGCACGGGTGTACGTCCGGGAAACCGCGTGGGTAGATACTTCTACCCTGCACCGCTGCCAGCGACCGTCACCCCCTCTTCACGGATCCCGTGGCGTCACCCCATCAACCTACACCGAAGTCTGAACCAACCCCGCGGTAACCAATTCTTCCTAACCGGTGACACGAGTAACCTACCCCAAGACGCAACGGAGAAACAGCGACGATCAAAGT
This sequence comes from Hylaeus anthracinus, assembly GCF_026225885.1. Lineage (NCBI taxonomy): Eukaryota > Metazoa > Arthropoda > Insecta > Hymenoptera > Colletidae > Hylaeus > Hylaeus anthracinus. Next base: position 2,743,365 of record NW_026534348.1, on the reverse strand, counting down.
CGGACACGTTGCGGAGTTAGTTACCATTTACGATTCAGTATCTAAGGCTTACGCTGTTTTAGTGGAAATTAGGAAACGGTGTAATTAGGAAATTGGTGTCCATGGTAACAATGCCAATTCGAAATATTAAGTTATCCCACAAGTTCGTACCGAAGACAGTGTCAATATTTAATAAAAAGAAAACTACAGAAATATTATAGTGACGGTATAATGACCTCGGTAAAATAGTGAGAAAATATTGTAAAATAAAAGAGAATACCGTTTTTTTTTTTT